>NC_042998.1:5034923-5102423 GCF_006345805.1 Octopus sinensis | reverse complement strand
CAAGCGGTGATGGAAGGACAAACACACACACACACACACAGCACACGCACCCACACGCACACACACGCACACACATCTGTATCTATGTATATAAAACACAGGATGTGTGTCTGTCATTGTGTTTGTCAAGACGTTAAAACTCGAGATCCACCCAACCTATTTTAATGAAATATTCACCATTAGATTGTAAATTTACCAGGAATAGTTCCCAGCTTAAAAAGTTTTTGAAAAAACTTGCGTTTGGACAAATATCGATAAAATCGATAAATTCAACTTTTTTGCAAAAAGGAAGGTAAAAGTTGCACGCGGGTAAGCTTTTCACAGGAGTAACCGATTTTCTTCAAACATTTTGCAAAAATTTGTAATGCTGTGAAGTTTATGCAGAGTGGTTAAACTTTCTCAAAACACGGCCGCGTTGCACGAAAAACTCGAAAAATTGAAAAAATCGATTTTTTCTTAAAACTCGAAAATTGAACTGTTTATAACTTCTAAAAGCTGCAACTGATTTTGTTAAAATTTGTTGCAAAAAATTTGTCATGCTACGAAAATTACGTGGTTTAATTTAATTATGTGGTTTAACTTTTTTCAATGGAAGCCATGTTGCACGGAGAGTGCGAAAAGCAGTGAAAAGTGTATTTTTTGTTGAACTTGCAAATTAAACATTTAATAATACCTATTCGCTGCAACCGATTTACTTCAGATTTGGTAGGAACAGTACTTGTGGTCAACATATTAGTTTGATCAATTTTTCCTCAATGTCGTTAGTGCTTTACGGTGAAACATCTGCAAATGATTGAGCTGAAAATCGTTGTTTAGTCAATAACTTCTGCCTTTTGCTACCCATTTGCTCCAGATTGCACATCAACATCAATTTTGAGACAAGAACTGTTTGAAGCAAAATATTTTCTGGGTCATCCGCTTTAAATGGGGGAATATCCGCAACTAAATGGGATGAAAACAATTTTTTAGCCGAAAGTTCTTCAATCCCTAACAGAATTTCTTAAAAGCTTATATGAACACATTTAATTCAAAACGCCCAAAATAAGTAGTTTAAACTGGTTTTTGGCCTACACTTTCTGGCGATTATAGTATTTTTGCACTAGATTCAGATGAAACATCCCTAATTATTTCAGTATTTTCACGCTTTTACTTAAAAATCCTGTTTTTACTGAGACGCATCGTTTTTTAACTACACGTGTAAACTACAGTTAATAATATTATTTTAAAGATAGCTCGCGAAATTTCTTTATCTTATTTAACTGGATACAGAGTTTTGTCAATGCAATTAAAGCACACGTGCATTTTCAGGGTTTAATCTAATCTGTATGCACTAGCGATGTTTTTGTATGCAGGTTGTGTACAGAAAATCAATACCTAGTAGTTCATGAACGCATACACGCAATACGGATCAACAAAACCTGAAGTTCAGTTGCAGAAATCACATCTTCTTGGTAATCCTTTGATATTGCATTCTCTTTTTTTTAAATCGGCCTTTAACTTCTGCAAATAAATTCCGGCATCAGTAACCAGGCTTACAGCCATACTTAAATAGCCAAAACTTATATGTCTTATGCCATTTTACCTTCTATTTCAGGTTTTTACGTAAACATTATTTGCAATCGTTATAAACAATTTTGGGGGCCTATAAGTAGTATTTATAGACAAGCTTGCGACGCACTTAAACCATCATAGACCTTTTACCATTAATATCCTTTGTAATTATTGTCAAAAGAACAATCCAATATACTAGATACTGCATCAGCCATGTTTCGGGTCCCATGTAATGCTGGAATGTATAAGGCGTAAAAATTTGTCACCATTGGCGAATAAGTTTATTGTTTAAGTGTTTTTGTCGATTCAAAGATAACCATACCTAGACGATCTCGCCTTCAATCGGGGGCAACACTGCGCGAGTTTCTAAAGGGAAAAACAGGTAAGCTAATGAAACGCCAGAAAAAAGACACTAATAGTAGGTTAACACAAAATGCTTTGAGAAGAGCTATTTCAAGAACAATGGCTACCGATGAACATCGTTTGATACGTCACAAAATAACTGCTGCTACTGCTGCTGATGCTGGTCGAGCAGCAGAGACTGACGGAGAGCATACGGTCTGTCGGAAGCGAAATGCTGCAGTGACTGCTGATGCTCGAGCAGCAGAGCCTGACGGACACCGTGCAGTCTATCGGAACAAAGATCCTGCGGCAGCAGAGACTCAAGAACAGCGTCTGTTGCATCAGAGTGCTGGTGCTGCAGCAAATGCTGCTGCTGCTGCTAGAGCTGCAGAAATCCCAACTGATCGAGATAACCGAGTTGAGGGTAATGTAATTCGTAGAACTACTAGGCAGGGTACTTCAAGGAGATGTTCTTCACGATGGTCGTATGAGGCGTCCGACTATGATTATGTACAATTGACGTCAGAGCCATACACTGTAATAGGTGCCATAGAATTTGGTAACATCGTCAGCATCGAAATGATGTGGGCGGTCGTTGTGGACATCGACATCTTCGTCGTCAAACTCCATATCCAAACATCCATGTCGGCGTCCATTTCATCATCATCATCATCATCATCATCATCGAAGTTGCCATCATCATCGAAATCATAAATTTTATTTTAGAATTTAATACGAGAAAACGGAGACAATACGCAGTTGAAGTCGATCTAAACTCAAAGCAAGGGAGGTTATTCGTGTATATCAATTGATGCAACATAACGTCAATAAACAGCATATCGCTTTTCTTTAATTTTGGTGCAATTAATTGGCCATTAACGTTTTGGGAGATATTCATTCATACGTTGGCAGATTTCATTTTTAGTGCTTATAGGTGCCATACCCCATGCTTATATGTGCCATGACACCGAACATCTAATGTTTAATTATTCGCATTGAGTACTGTGACAGGTTTTGTTAATGATCTGCTAGAAATTTTACAGATTCATATTTATAATGAATTTATGAAAAATTGTAATTTTTACTGGAAAAAAATTCAAAAAATATTTTGTAAAGCGTCGGGTTAGTAAAACCCGTAGCTCACGATGAAATATACCTAGTTAGTAGCAAGGAGTGGAATTGGGGAAATAGATTGTGCACCTTTCATAACTTCAGAATGATATTTGTAATATAGTATTCATAGAATATTAAGAAGAATAGTGATGCAAAGAGCAAGAAGGAGGGGATAGGGAGAGAGTAGATAAAGAGATAGAGAGATATGAAGAGAAGTAGAGAAAAGGAGAGAGAAATAATTACTGGGTGTGATAATGCAACCAATAAGTGATATCTTTTGGTTTGGTTGTACAATGTACCTGCTAAATCATTCTAAGTATTGGTCATAACGTTAATGGGTCTTGCTGAAAGGTTCAAAATTGCTAGGAGGAAACATCTGAGATGAAAGATGAGAAATTGTAAAACAGAAATATTTATGAAATAAAGTTTAGTCATATTCCAATTATCGTATGTTTTCTAGGTTCTTGTCCCATAAACATTATAAAAGATTGTCACTCATTCATATATTTCAACGCTGAAAACATCTGTGTACGAAAGTTTAAGATGCCGTGATTGGTTATATTGTCAGCGTAGAAGTGTGTATGATTAGATTTGAACAACCACAATTTCATTAATGTAGAGAAAGAAATTGAATAATGAAAATACACCTGAATTAAAAGAATGGTGATCGAAACATGAATATCAGCTCATGGTACAAGGGAATCGTAAAGCTAAACTCACGAAGTTGAAGTTAAGCGAAGATGACATTCATAAAATTGGATATGAGTGTCACTTTATTGGAAGGGTTAGTGAGTTTACACTTTCTGAAAAAGGTATCATTTGCCCCACGTTTGTCAAAGTTGAGTTAGGCATCTATGCAAAAAGTTAAATGGGCTGGATAAGGTGAGATTCTACTAAATAATACTACACTGAAGGAGATGAGATAAATTTAATATAAATCTATCGTTTTCGAGCTGAAGAGATTGAATAAGTTAGCAATCGCACAGCATACATATATGATGATAACGCAAACAATCTCAAATGCATAGATATATGAAGTGCGACTATTTGTGAACAGACAATGGAATAAAAACTGCAGAAGAAATCAGGAGTGCAATGAAACTTAATCTACAAAATTCAAGACGGGTGAAACAAAGCTACGAATTTGGTTCAAAGCTTTTTCAAATCTAGACACAAGCATATTTACTTCTCATATTACGCGGTTAGCATTTTAAAAAATTCCCCGACTTTTTAAAGCAGTTATAAATTGCATTGCTGATGGTGTGTTACACAAACCACACTGATTGTGCTAGAAATTGTATGCAATGGCTTTCATTATTGTTCAAAGGGCTTGCGGGCTTTGGCGTTCAAGAATTTGGCTGTGTGGAAAGTATAGAAGTAACTATCCAAAATCTTTAGTTTACCACTAAGATTACATTAAGTGCGTAGATATGAATAATTAATAGACTTGACTTCTTGTGGTTTCACAAGCAAGTGTTGTTCAAGGAACTAATATGAGACGCTTTATACCATAATCTTCTAATGTTTATCGGAATAAATATTTTGACGACAGAGAAATGGTTGGTGACGGCTATTTGAAAAAGAATCCTCAAAGGTGACTTTAAATACGGTATACAGTGAGTTATAATTACTAATTAGTGCACACAGTTTTCGCTGAAAAATGTTTTGATACCTTTGCCATCGGCATTCGTTTAGGCCATATGTGTAAAGTAAGGAGAGATGTATTCCACTGGGAATAACTCATCTATTTCGGATTACATCATGTAATTTTATAACAGATTGTTGATCACGTTGCAACCTACAGCTATGGATTATATCTTGAGTACCTAAAAATGTGGAAAAGTTATAATGGAAGAGTCTAAAACAAAAAGAAATAGAAAAAGAGAGGGTATGAGTACAAGAAACGAAAAATGTAATATTAACAACTTATAATTGCAGCTGAAAATATTTATAATAAAATATAATTTTTTAATCTTTTCAGCACTATAGAATTCTCTTGAGAAGAGATAATTAAAAAAATAAATACATAACCAAGCAAATAAACTTATATTTCTGTCTCTTACTAAAGCAGCTGTTTGTTATTTAGAGTTTTGTTCTGGGCCTAATTAAAGATATTTTGTAATCATCCGAGTGACATATTTGGTAATTTAAGAAATATTTATTTAGTTTATTACTCTCTAACATTTTCAGAAATGTTAACTATGAATTATATTTCCTTATCATCAGAGGGGCAATAATAATTTTCCAGCAACTCGAAAGGATTTATTTTTATATGATATACTTTAACTTAATATTTCTAGCACATTTTCTCTATCACACAGACACACTCACACACACATACATGTATTTATATGAATTTATTTGTGTGTGTGTGTGATTGTGTTATAGAGAGGAGCCAAAGATACATATATATATATAATTTGGTAATAATGTATGACATCCGTAATTGATGAAAATATTCGTTAGGTATCACACTGCTATCTGACATTTGACAGATGAGTCTATAAAACGAGAAGATTCTATGAAAGGAAGAAATAGCAACAACAACACACATACGAAATAAGTTGAAAGCATTTTATAGCGATTTATCCATTAATACTTAAATCATAATTATTGTTTCATATTTGAAGAGTTAAATCTAAAAGAAGCATATGCCCTTACTTCTACCGGCTACAGATTGTATAATGATATTTAAATATTAATATCTAATTTGCAAATCTCGAAATAATCACACTGATAAGCTGCTTTGTTATTAATGTTAAGTAATCACATTATTCATAATCTCCTGTAACATATGACAAAATACGCACTTTGCATGAAATACTGGTGCTTGTATGTTATCAGACCATTGTTTCACTGCTGTAATGTTTTCTAGGATGGGTGAACATGTTTCAGTCAAACACTGTAACAGACATGAATAAAAAGGATTTTCAACACTGGACATTAAAGAAAATATGTTCATTAACAGAAAAGCGGGATTAGCCGATCTAGTTTCAATCCTGCGCTGGGACATCGTCACGAATTGATTACATTCTTTTACTGCCCAACAAGCAATCCACTATTGCTCACTATTTAAGTGAATGAGATGAGTTATTTGCAAACTTTACATATTTTTGATTACTAATTAATCAATTAACAAATTAGGAGTTCATTAACATTGTTTTAGCTGTCATGCCGTGTGTACAAAACTGCAGCTTATCTCTTTAAAGCCAGGATGGTTATTATACAGCTATAAATTATATATCATCTCGGCTAAAATTCATCGATTATAGTACTATAAAAAATTTGAAAATATAAAAACAACACACTAGCTAGAAGTAGCTAGAATGGTGCGTCAAATCTGCAAATAGGTCTATCTCATTTGACTACATTTTCTCCAATAATTCATTTAAAAACAGTGTCTCAGTGAGTATTCAGTCAAAGAAGAAATCTCGACACAAGATTTATATAACTCTGGCTGATGTAAAATTTCTGTTCGCGAAGAAACTGTATATAAACCCCCCGGAATTTACAGTTGACTATTACATGTAGTGTTGGTTAAAATCTATAGTTACATTCTAGACTACATATAGTTGGTTACATTAGATACTGTAATTACAGTATACATTTAATGGAGTTTAAAAACATGAGGCACCAGTATTTTTTAGGTTTGATCTAAATGTCTGACTATATTCCTTTTTCACATAAAGTCTTACGTAAAACTACTTCCTCGAAGCGTTAGCGAAATAAGAATAGAAAACATATTAGAAAAGATTCAATACTTTTGTGGTCGAGCCTTGCAGCGCTTGAAATATCTTCATTGTGCCTGTATATGTGCTGTTTTGGTGACATTGCATCAAAATCGGAGAGTAATATTATTCTTGTTTCAAATATAAGACTCAGGCTAGGATTTGTTACACATTATTTTTATAGATTCCGACTAGACTGTATCTACGTTCGTGAGATAAGGCCGGTGATGTTTGATATTCTTAACTTATTGTTGTTGTTCCTATTCTTCTTTAACCGCATGTTAATCAGCCCTGATTGACAAGGCATAATACGGCAGATACCTTTCAAGAAACCATTAGTTTGGAAATATTATTCAGTGTATATACAATTATTCAAAAACAAGACTGTAGGGTATTGTTTGTTGGATATGTAGCTGCTATTACTAGGAGGTCAGGAACTTTATAAATCTATTCTAGTTGACGTCTTCCTACATTAAATCTGCGATTGTTCTCCTGTTAAAATTTAAACGACGGGGAAAAGACTCCCCTTCAAGGGACAGCAGTTGAAGTGCGTTTCAACATGCTGTCTCAGAAATTTCTGCCCGCTTAAAGAGGTTCACCAATTCATGTTGTGTGATTTGAACAATAAGATCAACGCTGCTAAGTACACTTGTTCCTCTGTTAGGATGTGAAAGTTTCAATAACTGAAATACGATATGATTTGCGATTCAGTGCGAAAGCAGTGGTAAGTAAGGCGTACCATGTTTTGAGTAGAAATAGTAGAGATAGGAAGTTTGCATCCCTGAATATAATCGATTTTCTTCTTATACCATAAGATTCTTTGAGCCCTTACGTGAAATGTCATGCGTGTAACATCAAGGTGATATTGAAGTTCATTCTTCATTGTCAAAGTTTCGGCTCTATAAAGAATGATGTCTACACACGACTTAAAGAGGGCCAGCCACTTTGACTTTGAAAGTTTTGACCACCAGATATTGTGAAAATCGTTATAGACATTGCAAGCTTAATCCATGCGTTCCGTGAAGTGTTTCTTAAGGTTCTAGGTCAACTGCTCGACGAGTATTTGTCCGACGGACATTTCCCCGATGGACAACTGCCCGGCGGACATAAGCGCGACGGACAACTGTCTGACACAGATCTGTGCGATAGGGACAACTTACCGATAGATATCTGCCTGACAGACACTTTCACTTCATCTGTATCTGTCTTTCATCTCACTTTATCTGTCATTTGGGCGAATCTTTGAGCAATAATAAGAAAATTTGTGCCATGAAGCAGATCCAATCATTGATTACTTTGAAGATGCTTATATCTGTAGAATACGAGGCGTAAGAGAGGCAACCAATGCTTTCCTATTTGTATGTGGAACGTATATGATCGCATATGCTATGATTTACCACGAACAATTAATCCCTTGGAGGTATGGCCTAACCATTTACAAGCGAATATAACGTCAAGTCATCCAAATATCTGGCGTTTTCTCCAGGCATTGAAGACGGAACAAGCACTTAACGACACGACCAACCAAACGTTGACAGGACATCAGCCTTCACCCCAAAAGGAAAAAAAATATCAAGATTTAATGAAAAGAATTGCAAATATTGTGGAGGATTATGAAAATCGAGAAGTGATGGACTTTTTGAGGGAAATAGCTCGACTTAAAGTTTTAGTTATTTTTACTATTTTCCGAATTACATTATTGTTCGTGATATTGATAAATTATCTGTAAATAATATTATGAAATTCAATGCATTTTCTTTTTTTTTGTTGTTAAAGTTCTACCTCGGTTTCCCCAAATAAAACAAATTCTATGTTTTGTACTTATAATTTACCGTTGAAAAAATGTATTATCTTTTTAAATGTTACATTTTGACAAAGGCGTTTATTATAATTTCGGTTTAGTTAATTTTAATATTTTTATATTTTAGTTTCAATTTACTTTAAAATTATCGGGCAGTTGTCATTCTGGCAGTTGTGTTTGTCGCGCATTTCTCCATCTTGCAGTTGACAGTTGGGCAATTGTCCGACGGGCATTTGACCGTCAGGCACTCGACCATCAGTCGGACAGTTGTCCGGATACCGTTTCTTAATGCCAAGAACACACGAGCTCCTTGTGTTGTGCACCGTCCTTATAGCAAAGTAGTAGATACTTTGAATTCTCATTAATGGTCAGGTAGTCAACCTACTTTACTATGACGGACAAGAGGAGCTTGGTTACAGTATTCGCAAAAGAAATTAACAAGTCTTCCCGCTCACAATTTGCTGTGCTATGAGAATAAGGTTATCAACTTAGTGAAGGTCAGAAAGATACAAATTCTACTAGGGATTTAATTACTTCATCTTGATGGTGAGAGAGTTGACTTGCATGTAGTATGTGGAACGTATATGACCGCATATGCTATGATTTACCACGAACAATTAATTCCTTGGAGGTATGGCATAATCATTTACAAGCGAATATAAAGTCAAGTCAACAACCTAGAAGTAGATGTAATACTTATTTCTATTAGAGGCGCAAGACCTGACATTTTATGGGAGGGATAAATCTATTGCATCGACTTCAATATTTGGATGTAAGGCAAAGTCGACCTCAGCGGAATTTGAACTCAGAACGTAGAGACGTACGAAATACTCCTAAGTATTAACTAAAATGACTCCTAGGTATTGAAAGCAGCCAATGTAATGCAGGTTTCGTACGGTACTCCCTGTTGAATTATGTTGGTTCTATTACGATATGACGCAACGTTCTCTAAAAGACGACGTCACTAATTTCGTTACATTACAATAAATATTTGCATGAAGATATCTAACTGATTCACCAGTTATACTTCATTGTGTGCTGGATGAAACTTTGACATTCATCATTAATAGTTAAAAAGTAAAGAATGTGGAACAATGATAAAGGATACGCATATATGTAAATACAACACCAATAACGTTTGCTTCAGTTTTCAAACTGTTTTCGGAAATATGCATCTATTGAGTCAACTTCCGTTTGACTTTTTAGGTATGCATTTTTAGCTTTTCCTACTAAACCAGGTTCTTAAAAGCCATCAGTAACAGTGAAAACATATAAGAAAAGACAGGAAAACAACACATGATGCTTTGCAGATGTTATATTGATAGATTTCTAACTATTACTAAATAGTTTTGTCTGCAATATCAATATTCCGCAGTTGGCCTTGATATCTTTTCTGTATGAAGGTAACATCTTCGCTAAATATTCAGTAATCTATTCTCCTTATCTACAAGGATACTGAGGAAGCAACCAAGATTAGCAAGCCGCTTATCTTATATCCACCCAGATTGCTTGCTAAAAGGTATGAATCCTGCTTTCTTAATGCTACTAATTATCCAGCGATTATATATTCAAAACAACACATTTAAATGAATAACTAACTAGAGAATGTCATTCGCATGAAGCATAAAACTAAAGTTAGTATTGACATATTTATTTCAGAAAAGAACTAGAAAATCTAAATAGAAATAATTATGTGGCGAGTATAAAACAATTATAATCAATGAATAATATAATTTTAATTAGGTGAGACATTTCAGTAAATTACTCTGGACTCCAGACATGTTTCTATTTTTTTAACGACATAAAAAGTGACGTATAAACAAATATAGTGGGAAAAAATACGATCATTTACATTTAGCTCTTTTTATATTTTCCCTGCGTCAAGTAACATCAGCATCTTTGAGATTTTTTAATATACTAAATAATTATTTTTCTGAACGACAATAAATGCAATTTATTCTCCATTTAGACAGGGATTCTTTAATTGGTAAATGTAGTGAAGCTCTGGCTTCACTGAGGAGGTTATAATAAAATATAAGAAGCGTATATTTAGATCTCACAAGTCCTTTCTAAAAGAAAATAATAGGAGCCATCAATTAATTATTATTTTCAGCCATGACATAGTCGTTTCTAGTAAATTTTTAAAAATCCTTGTATCAATAATTCAACATTAACTGAAGAAGTTTAAATGATTGATATTACGTCTAATACGCCTCAGACGTAATATTCTTAAATGTGTCGTATTTCGTCTGAATCATGTCCCATAATCCTACGATACTGTCTGACATTTTCTCACTATCACTTCATATACAATATACGCATGGATTTCACATTTCTGTAAAGTAATTTTACAAAATAATTCATGCTTTCGTTTTTTTTATATCCAGAGTAAATTATTTTTTTCTTGAAGGCATAAAAAAGTAACTGTCATATTAGTTCAAATTTCTGCTAACATTTATTTCTATATAGAGTTTCTTTCAGAATACAACGAAATATGTCAGATATGATGCATTTAGACAAATATATCATAAGCATTTGCCCTCTACGTACAATTTCATTTAGCTCACCACTTAAAATCATCTTTTCTACTCAAGATAAATCACTATTTTAGGTGGAGCCACCTCTTTGTGTAAATCGTTTATGCTAGTTTCCTATTTCATAATATACACTCTTTTTACATTTTTATTTATTATTTTTCTTTAACATTTATATACAGATTTCACAAAACGGAGATAAACTTAACTGTCTTTAGGCAACGTACTTCAAATTACTCCAATAAATACAAATTCTCAACGATCTCAACGACTCCCACGACTCCTGCGACTTCTGATTTCTTTTATTAGGCACAAGGCCTCAATATAGAAAGGACGAAAACAAAACAGAGAAAGCAATACATTGGGGTACATAAAACACATATCGAATGAATTATGGGTGTAATGAAAATGAGAATGAAATGGCTTTCCTACCCCACAAAGCAAGTGGTTCCATTTTACTGTTTTTGTCTCACATATTAACATTACAGTTCATTATTCTTATTTTACATTGTTTTTTTTTTTGTTTTAAAAGTCATTATTTTAAGTGTTTCACTTACTTTCATGGTGCATATTGTATTATATCTTCAAATGCCACCACTGCTGGCATCTCGTCGTATCGAACCTGTAACGGCGGTATTTCAATTTGTTCCCCAAATAGCTCTTTTAACCTTTCATATCTGTCCCTCTCGACCACGACCGCCCTGTCTTTCTCCGTATTTTCCCTCTCTCATAACTTGATTCTAATTGCATTTTTCACTTTTGTAATCTTTCTCTCGATCTTTACACTCTTTTTATAGTTTACCATCGTTCGACTGTGTTTTCCTTTTGTTACCAATTCCAATTTTCCATCGTTATTCTCTCCTGATGTTCCTGGTATTGGTCTCACATCCCTCTCTGTATATCTCATATCTCCTTGTTGCCGCTGTCTCTCTTCCTTTCCTTTCTCCGCACTTCCCTCTTCCTCCTCCGTAATTTTCTTTTTTTGGTATCTCTGGTCTTTCGCATTGATTCTCCTCTATATTTTCTTTTCACTTTTTCTGTGGACTTTTGGGTGGTGAATTACCATTTCCTTCTCTTTTCTTCATTCTTTTTCCAACTCTGTACCTTTCTCCTACATTTTCTATATTTTCGTTTACTTGCGTTTGTACCTCTGCACTTTGTTCCTTTTTTTTCTTCCTGCTTCTCTTGTTCTACTTCCTTTTCTTGTTGCTGCGGACACCTCCTTGCTTTCATGTGTCCCCTTATTCCGCAAAGAAAACAACATACAGATAGTCTTCCTTCCACCACTATCTTCAGCCTTTCTTCGTTCGGCAGTATCAGTTCCTCCGCAATCGTATGGAGTTCTGGCAGACTTATATGGACCAGAACATCCAGCCCATACACTTATTGGTTCACCTTTGTTGTTCTGGATATTTCTATTATCTCAGTGTCTACCTCTGAGTTGAGTGAATGTTGCAGTTGATGTGTGTTTATTGAGCGAAAACACCTAAAGTTCCACGAGGCTCCGGCAGAGGGTGGTGGTGATCCCTGCCGTACTCTTTCGCCACAACTTTCTCTCACTCTTTCTTCTGTTGGCCTGCTCGCTTAGCCAGCGGGGTGGCGTCATTTGAAAGCTAAAACAATGTGAAGTGCATTGTGACCAGCGATGTGTAGCAACATCTGATAGCCTGGTCGGCCACGGTGATCACGGTGATATTGGGAACTATACTATAATTGATGAGCACGTCCAGAAAGTGTAAATATTAATTTATACAATTTACACACACACGCACACACACATGAATTTTTTTCGAAAAAGTTTCTTTTTAAACAATTGCTTAGAAGTGCTCAGGTCGAACCCGAGACATTAGACATTATACAATTTGGTTTTAAGAGACAAAAATTTAGATAACCATTCTATAGTTATGATCTACATCAACATAATAAATACATATAACATAAAATTACAGCAAGACAAGGAACATAAGAATTACATGAGTTAAATTTAAGGACGAAAAGTTGTCAGATACATCGGCGGTAGTAAGAAATCCTAATCATGAGTTTAACAACTTAGAGGAGTTCCGAAGAATATATCAAACTTTATATATTTATCCTTTTCACGTATACCTTTGCCTCATATAATTATCATTTCTTTTCTCAACGATATATAAATATGTTCCTTGTCTTGCTTTAATTTTATATTTATATTTTATACTGATGTAAATCATAACTATAGAATGAGTATCTAACTTTTTGTCTCTTCTTAAACCAAGTTATATATAATATATATTTATACAAAAGGCACAGGTATAGACTTCACTAAAGTGACTGGAGGTAATAGTGCTCAGTAGCATTATTAATCATCTTAGTGACATCTATACTTGTGCCTTTTGGTTGTAAATTGTGAAAAAGCCACCTAAATAACAACAAGAACAACAATATATATATATATATATAAATTCAAAAAACGGAACAAGAACGTAACCGCGACAATAAAAACATACGGACAGATGGACGATACAAAGACGGACAGGAAAACTAGGATGGAACATCCGTGGTTGTCTATTCCTCTGTCAAGCTTCCAATCATCGTTACAGTTTCGGCTTGTTACACTTAGACTGTTCAAAATTGGTAGGTCCCAAAAATCTAAGCTGAAGACATTAAATTTTTGGACGAAAGCGAGCGAATATGGGCGACAACACGACGACAAAAAAAAAAACGAGAAAACGGAGAAAATGTTACGCGATTATTAATACAAACAACAAGAATGACAACAAAAAATATACGAAAATATAGGTAAGGATATAACAGTTGGGTATAATCTAATATCAAGACTTCGAACAACGTGTCTAGTAATTTAGTGAATGAAAGAACATATTGACCAGTTACATGTGATTTCCGTAGACCCAGACTCAACTCTTCAGTATGCAGTGACTCTGCAGGCAGTACCTTGGTAATTGAAGGGTTTGACGTGTCACCAGTTGTAACTTAGATACGGAAGACCCGCGTTGTTATGGGTGGATGACGTTACTGTAATTATATCGGATATTAAGTAAGTCTCAATAGCTCACACGTTCCTGAGTCATTACAGACTCAAAAGATTAATGCGCCAAAACTTGGAGATGCGGAGAAGCAATTCGAAGCTGCTGGCTAAAGTCCTGGAATGTCTCACCTGTTAATTTGCTTGTCGCTTGGCTTGGTCTGAGACTCTATGAAAAACTTGGGCGACATTACAAGCAATAGTCTTAGTATAGGATAGTCTGAGAAGAGCAATATTCTTTTGTTTTTGTTTTGGGAAAAAAAGTAGATCGGGGAGCAGTGGCAAAACCATACATCATGATAGCAGCTGGTCTCAAAGGAATGAAGTATTTACCTTAGAGCAAGTAAGGAGGAATGTGCCATTCTAGCGTTTCGCTAAGTCCTGGTGGGGTGGATTTTCAAAGTCTCTCAAAGGAACAGACGATGTAAGATATCGTTTGATATGAAAGTAACCTTCACAGCAAAGGACGAGCAGTGGATGTGCGCTGATGTGACATAAAATTTCATGTGGTCGGCACAAGTTTCTAGGAACCTGCAACTTCTCATTTCTCCTGAAGAAGAATAAGCAATCAAGCTGGAATGTTACATGCTGAGTAGAAATAGAAAATAATTGGTGTTGTAGTAAAGATTAGTGTTACAGTTAAGAATGCCTTTCTGTGAAACATGCAACATTAAGCTGCAGTAGGTGTCTCGAAACCCATTAGAACCATCCTAATAAGGTAATAGAGAAAACGCACCACAGCAGAATTTACAGCTTCTAGGGAATCACCAGTTGTATAACCTCATGATAAGTAGAGGAAATGATCTTGTTCACTGTGCTAAATATATTCACATTTGTGAGGTACTTTAACGAAGCCCAAATGAAGGATCCTCACTCACGTTTGATGATTCTTTATTACCCACTAGGGGCGACACAGAGGGGGACACCAAAAGACATGGGGACATAGAACATTATAATTAAAATTTATGAAAAATGAATTGTTAAGTGAAAGAAAATGATAGTATGAAAGCGATACCAACGGCCCCATCCGTTAGCATCACTTACCTGTCCTTTGTTTTTCATCGTCACTTGAATGTTCTTTGCCAATACGAATAAATTCCATATCCATTCTTACTCCGAAATACTCATCCATATTTTCCACGAATTCATCGCTCATTCTTATATCCTTCACCTCCCAATTCTCCCTTTCACACCTCACCATAAACTCATCTATGTTCTTCTTTTCAATCACAGCATACCTAGTCTCACCAACTTCATACCATTTATACTCTTCCATTAGACTTTTAACTTCTTTCTGTTCAGTCATAGTACAAATGTACGGCCTGATATCGAATTCAATCTCTTGTGTGTGTGTATTATTATTTTTCTTTTGTTTTCTTGTTGGGGGGGGGGAGCGGGTGGGTTCACTGTCTGCAGGAATAGGGTGGGACTCAGAGGGTGTGGGTGGTTTTGGGGTGGATTGGTGTTCCATGTTATTTTCTTTTCTTCGTATTCTTCTCTTCCTCTTATTTCCAGCTTCCTTCCATTTCTGTGTATTCTCTTCCTCTTCTACTGTCTCCTTCTCCTCTGGTTTCTGCTTCTCTCTGTGTGGTTCGGAATCCATTTCTTTCCCTGGGGGAGGGCAGAAGGCTCTTATGTGACCCCTCAGGCCAATTCACTCACGTTTGAGTGCGTTCTCCATATATTTTTTTTATTTATGCCATTTCATCTACACACGCTCGCCTGTTTATGGGATATTTAAAAATTCATTTTCATGAAGGAGGTGAGCTGGCAGAAACGTTAGCACGCCGGGCGAAATGCGTAGCCGTATTTCGTCTGCTGTTACGTCGCGAGTTCAAATTCCGCCGAGGTCGACTTTGCCTTTCATCCTTTCGGGGTCGATAAATTAAGTACCAATTACGCACTGGGGTCGATATAATCGACTTAATCCGTTTGACTGTCCTTGATTGTCCCCTCTATGTTTAGCCCCTTGTGGGTAGTAAAGAAATATATTTAAAAATTCATTTTCGTCATGCCGCAAGTTAATGAGTTGGTAACATTATTATTACGTCTTTACGTTCAAATTTCACAGAATTCGACTTTATCTTTCATCCGTTCGGGGACGATGAAATCAATATCGCTCGAGTACTAGGGTCAATATAATCTTGTTGCTCCTCCACACAAAATTTCAGGTCCTGTGTCTATAATATGAAAACTTATTATTAATATTGTTGTTGTTATTGTTGCCGTGGTCGCCATCGTAATCATCGTCATCATCGCTGTCGTCGTTGTTGTTATTCACAGTTTTAAATAAGTTAAAATCACATTGCTTTTTTCTTTATAAAATATATCTTCATATAATTTAATTTCTTCCACTGTTGTTATTTTGTGTAATATCTTCCGTCGTGTTTTCAGTTAAATTTCAAAACATTCTAGGTTATAATGCTGTGCCTAAGAATACTATATTGTGTTGAATGTATAGATGTAAGCTGCCTGCAGTTTTACGTGTGTTCTTTTTTATGGTGAACTATCTATATTTGCGGAAATAAAATGAGAACAAATTTTAAAATTTATCCGCTCCATATACTTCATACATTTGTGAGAAACATCTCAGTCTCCTAAAGAGCAATGTTTTTCCAGACAAAATTTCTATAGAGATATATTAGAATTCTTTCATATTCAGTTTTTAATGTATCGATGGTTTAGTCTGATATTCCATTTTGTTTGCGCAGTCACAGCCCAGTGTTTACTGGTCGCTGCATCCGACAGAATGTTTTTGCTTCGCATTGACCAAACAATATAACTTATCTACTTTGCGTATACTTTGAGATAGGTAAGGACAAGTTAACGCGAAACAAAGTGGTCAATTCTCTCCCAATGCTCGCTGCATAATCTTCATTTTATTTATTTGTTTGTTTGCATTGATTTAAATTTTTCAACTAGTTTCCGAAGTTTGAATTGTTTCGGTACATTAGATAGCACTCCGTCGGTTATGACGACGAGGGTTCCGGTTGATCCGAATCAACGGAACAGCCTGCTCTTGAAATTAACGTGTAAATGGCTGAGCACTCCACAGACACGTGTACCCTTAACGTAGTTCTCGGGGATATTCAGCGTGACACAGAGAGTGACAAGGCCGGCCCTTTGAAATACAGGTACAACAGAAACAGGAAGTAAGATTGAGAGAAAGTTGTGGTGAAAGAGTACAGCAGGGATCACCACCATCCCCTGCCGGAGCCTCGTGGAGCTTTAGGTGTTTTCGCTCAATAAACACTCACAACGCCCGGTCTGGGAATCGAAGCCACAATCCTATGACCGCGAGTCCGCTGCCCTAACCGCTGGGCCATTGCGACTCCACGGTTTCGGTATATAGACCGCTAATGACTTGCTAAATCCGTCTCCATTGACATTTATTCCAAGCTTTTATGGTCATGTGCATATTTACATCTCCTTAATACTCTCTCTCTCTTTACTCTTTTACTTGTTTCAGTCAGTTGACTGCGGCCATGCTGGAGCACCGCCAACTCGACCCGGGGAATTATTCTTTTGTAAGCCCAGTACTTATTCTATCGGTCTCTTTTGCCGAACCGCTAAGTAACGGGGACATAAACACACCAGCATCGGTTGTCAATCAATACTAGGGGGACAAACACAGACACAAACACACACACACGCATATATATATATATATATATATATATATATATATATATATATATATACATATATACGACGGGCTTCTTTCAGTTTCCCTCTACCAAATCCACTCACAAGTCATTGGTCGGCCCGGGGCTATAGAAGACATTTTCCGAAGAGGCCACGCAGTGGGACTGAACCCGAAACCATGTGGTTGGTTAGCAAGCTACTTACCACACAGCCACTCCAGCGCCTTTTTTAATCATGCCTTTTTTTTTCACTTTCTCTCCTGTTCTTGTTTTTATGCCTGAATATTTCCCATGTGGAGGCTGAGTTTATCTGTAATATATCATTTTTTATTCTTCTATCCTTTTATTTGTTTCACTCATTTGACTGCGGCCATGCTGAAGCACCGCCTTAAATATGCTGCCATTGATGTTTGGTCCCTGATCCACTGTGTACATGATTAAAAGCGTTCCAACTATGACTTTCCTGATATAAGAAATTTTCTGATTCCCATGGCGGCAGGATTTAATATGATGAAAAATTAATGGTTACTCCTGCCATACTTGGCAATCGAGTAAAGGGCTCCTCACTGATATATAAGCTTGAAATATTGGCATAAAGCCATGGATTTTAAATGAGATGGGGAAGGTTATCACATCAAGCTCAGTAGTTAACTGGTACGTATTTTATCAACCCCGAAAGAATAGATGACCACCTCTGTGGAATTTAAACTAAGAACATAAGGGAGTGGAAGATATGCTGCTAATCATTTTGTCTGATGCGCTAACGATTCTGCCAGCACGCTGTCGTCTGCAAACCTATAATAAACATATCTTACACGTGAGTATTGCAAATTGATCTCGCATTCATTAATTGTTTCATCCGTTTCATGGCCATGAGTCAAGTACTGTACATTCCAATTGATAATAATCATTCAGCACGGGCATGGATTTCGTTTAGCTGTTTTTTGTTTTCGGTTTTGTTCTTCCTATTTTGATAAGATTGGATTCAAACACCGCAACAATAAATTAATTAGATTACTTTTGTTGGCTGTTTCTTAAGTATAGATTTCTTTTCTGCAATATTGGCTAAACTTTAATATTCTCCAGTTATTCTTTTGTCTATTAGCTGATGGATGATTACAGTACAATAAACTGGGAACTTCATAAGACAAATGAGTGGCATCTAATACGTGTTTTTACCTAGAGCTCTTCCAAGTAAAATTTGCGCTCTTTTACTTTTTCTTTCGTTTCTTCTTTTATATAGATTAATTTTCCCGAAAATTACTTGATTTCAAACGCCCGAGACATTGTTGGCTTCCATTTCGTTTTGTTGTCTTTTTTCTTGATCATTTTCTATTTCATTTTGCACCTTTTCGTTATTATTTCTGCCAATATTTACCTATATTATTTGTCATTAATATTTTAAGTATTTGCATGAAATAGAAACGTTGATATTTTTGTAGTAACTTTCCTACATATGTTTGCTGATATGATTTGATTTGGGTTTGCTTCCAGAATATCTTGTTTTTTATTGACATTATATTTTAGCTATCTGTTTGTCGCACGACATATAGCTTCCAATTATTTCAAATGAGAAAAATCTTACATATTTTCCCAACTTTATATCATATGTTCTCTTTCTGATATTTTGGTGAAGATTAAGGCGGCGAGATGGCAGCATTTAGTCCGTCTTTTCGCTCTGAGCTCAAATTCCGTCGTTGCTGATTTTGCCTTTCATCCTTTCCGGGTTCGATAAAATATAAGTAGCAGTAGAGAATTGTAATCAATATAATTGATTTACCCACCTCCCCCGAAATTGCTAACTTTGTGCCAAGCTTAAAACTAATATTTTAGTGGAGTTTAGATTATAATCTGATTCCTTGGAAAACAAGAACAGTTTCCATCGATACAACCATTTACTGTATAAATCATATCAATCACTCTGTTGATATTCGCGTAGTTTGTTTCATTGGCCACAATTACACACAGAGTCCTGTTATTTTATTGTTCGTAAAGTTGAATGTTTGCGTGTAGCTTAAGCGGGTATTTGAATTGACTAATATTCGCCAAATTTTGGTCAGTTGTATTTTCTGTATTGTTTCTGTTATATTCTCAACGAAATTCCGGATGCCCCTGTTGCAATGTGAGTGATAATTCTATTTGTTAATATGAGATTGTATATTTTGCTGAATACGTCCATGGGAACTTCAACGGTCAACAACTTTTTGGATTTTAATTCGTTTTCCTTTGGCTTGGATCTTGTTTTGATCCAATGCTTTGTTTGGTTTGTGCTGTGTGGTTTCTAAAGCATTTCTTCTGTCCTTCTAAGATGTATTTATTCTACGTGTTGTTCTATGTATCCCTATTGTTTTCGTAGAGTCTTGTGTTTTTGCAAATGGTGGGTTCTGTTGTGACGCATCCATTCGTTTGTGACAAGTAATCTTTTGTGTGAATATGTGCTGCCGGCTTTGCTTCCCTTCGCTTTTCTTTGCTTGTGTGGTGTCATATGTATTTTGAATAAGAATGATGCAGTTTCGATGGTTCTATTGTTTGACAGCAAGTGTAGTATTTTGCTTTAGTTTCAATCTTTATTCATTTTGAAGTTTATTCCGTTTTTATGACATTCTTATTTACACACACACACCTTACGCACGCACGGACACGTACACACACACACACATATACATACATTTAAGCTTTAAATGCGAAAACAAAATTTCACCTTATGAAAGAAAATAAAACTGAATAGAAAGAATAATTGAATTACAGGATATAGAAAAAATTGTATGATACCAGAAATGATAGTCTGACCGCAGAACAGATCTCAGGTAGACCAAGAGCTGGGTCGTGTGATGCTAAATGTAGAAAGAAGGATGGTGGAGTAAAGAGAGTATGAAAGTGACGAAGAGGAAGTGGAAAAGAGAAAAAAGGAAGTGTAGAATTATAAAGGGGCAGAAAATTAGCGACTGGGGTTAAATGAGAGGAGTAGTGTTGTTTGAGGGTGTGCATGGATGTGTAGGGTTTATGTGAAGTGCAATAAAGGTTCCTACGTGCAGTGTTTTTCCATGGTGAATTATGGTGCAGATGATGTGTGAAGGGGTGATAGGTTGGAGTTATAGTTTTCGGTTGAAAATAAGAGGATTTGTGTGACAGTTTCTCTATTTGCGAGTGTGTGTGTATGCATATGAAATAGTTATATCAATGCACTAGTATATTACTTGTTATGTCTACTCTACATGGATGAGTTGATCCACTGGATAGTATGTGTAATCTGTGAATTGGGAACTGAAACGTGGAGCCACTATGAAGTGGTGAATATCGCGGGATGGAATGCACGGGTGTAGGATGTCGATAAGTTATCACGATCACCGCATTCATAGCCGAAGATTATACGTAGTACACTCGCAGACATATTCACTCACGCATACACAACACTCACCCACGCACGTTCGCACGCGCACACACATATCGTGTTTGTATACAAGTGCATAAATAAATACATACATGCATGCAGCGTTTCCTCAGCAAAAAACGTGTCCTGTGACATTTTAAAATCTCTTTGTAATAAACACTTTTATGGAATTCTAAAATTGAATGAAAACCTGAGAACCTTTAGAAATTATTTTCGCGTTTACATGGAATTCCGTTTTCAGAAGCTTTGTTTTCATTTACCCAGTCTTCACGCACTTTCCTAGATAATATTTCGCACTAGAAAACATCAATACTTTTTATATTTGTATTTCACAATTTGAAAATTTTCTCCCACCGACTTATTGTCAAACAGGATTCAAATATATATATACTCACCCGGCCAGAATATAATGTTCAGTGTGTTTTTCTCTGTGGATTTGTTTTTTCTTTTGAGCTTTTGCAAAATGTACTGGCGCATTATATACATTTCGTAGCCGAAAATAACTTCTACGTTATTTCTCCATAAAATCATATTTGCAGCTTGGATAGTATTACCGTCTCTTTTGGACTCAAGTACTTGAAGCCAGTAATTGATGGTGCACGTCATATAAATCCACCAACAATTGCAAATGAAAATGTGTACTGTACTATGATTTCATCTTTTCTATACTTCCCCATTCATATTGAAATACACCCACGATAGAATCTTTCACTAGCTCGGCATTTGCAACATTTTAAGTTACCATTAAAAGCCGAATAATTGATTCATCACTTCAGAGAACTTTTTAAAGCCAAATTGAATCGCAGTTTACAAAGTGCAATTGGTGTATAATTACTTTCACGACTAACTGAAACATCCTAGCATATGAGTTACAGGCAAAGTAAGACATTTTAACTATTGTTTAATGGTTTCTGAAGAAACAAGTTTCCTTTCAGTAGTTCTAAAATTTATCAACACTTGATACAAGGTTGTCTTTATTTTGTAAAGAGTCAGGTAATCTAGTCTGCAACAAGTTGTACATTTAGTATGATTAGATCATGTCTCTTTGCTGTAGAACCACTCTGTTAGAAGTGTCCAGCTACTCTCTTAATACTTAGCAAAGAAATAGGAAATTTCTTCTTCTTCGGTATCTTGCGGATTTCAGAATATGATGTATCTATTTCATGGAGACAAGTAATTTGACTTTTAATAGCCACATCAGCATGAAACTTTTCTTTGAAAGTCTATGTATTATAAACGAATATAAGGCTATTCAATATAGCTATCTCTCGTGTAATTAGAACCATTTGCGCGCAACTTTTGATCTAAACATTAAAAGAAATTTCTACTACACTTGCCTTTAAATGGAATCTAAAAATATACTTCAAAGTATTTTAAATAGCTCTTTCTAACTTCTTAGTATATAAAATCTATCGAAACAATCCTATCATACATTTTCCATACGTACAATTTTAAATTCTCCTGTCTTTCGTGATATATTTGCCCTTAAGGATAAACGATGGATATCTATAAGAAGCTTCACAATTTCGATCTTCTTCATAAAACTCTGTACGCAACTTTATAAAACGTCTCGCCGACAAAATGGTACAGTATTTAGAGCAAATAAACTGTTTAAACTGCAATGTTCATCAGTTAGATGCACCATATTTACAACGAATATTTGGTATAGTTATCCCAGCTAACATCTTCACGCACATACACAGGCGCATGCACATATACACGTATTAGTGTTGTTTCTCTGTATTTATAACTGTAACGAGTAAAAACACTTAATTTTTTAAAATATACAAACAATTTGTTTTAGAACGAAAATGTTAGCCAATTATCTTCAAGTGCTAACATTTTGTTTAAAAGCTTATATATATATATAATTATATATATATATATATATATATAATTATATATATATATATATATATAAATTTTTGTGCTAAGGTTCGTTTTTTCAAGAACCGAAACATGTAAAATTAAAATTTATCTAATATAGTGGCGTTTTCAAACTTCTTTTTTACAAATATATATATATATATATATACATGTCTTTTATCTGTTAATTGTTCCCCTTACTATGACTACGGTCATGCTGGGCTACAGCCTTGAGTTTTTAGCCGAATGAATCGCCCCCAGTTGTCAACCAGGGCCGAATAACTCCCCCCTGGTTGTCAAGCAGTGATGGGGGACAAACACAGACACAAAGACACACTTCTAAGTTGAAGTATTTGAACTGAGAACACAAAGATTTTAAACAGATTCTGCAAGGGACTGTGTATGGATCTTTAACACGTCTAGCATTCTACTTCTTTGGAATGTTCCTTCATTTATTGATCAAGAACGAATGAAAAGCAAAATTTCTCTCAATCAGACTTGGCTAATATCTTTTAGTAGTAGATTCTGATCACATCAATTAAGACAGATACGCCCGATTTGAAATATCTATTATTTACCTTCATCATTTGACAACTGATGGATTATCTAAGGAAAAAAACATGGGATTCCGGAACATTTAACTACTTGTGTGCTCGTATGGATTTATATTAATAAAATCTGTTTTACTAGGAATGGTGTAAAGATTCCAGTAGTAATATATTCAGTAAATAATGTTTTATAAGCTTAAAGCTTATAAGCGATCACCATGTATTAACTAAAGGAAAGACCTCAACGGAATAAAATGGTTCTTCCGTACGCATAGGAAACGCTCTCTTATCGCTATACATCAATCATAAGTGTACTACCACTACACCAACATACCCATTCAGTTCGTCCTGTTAGATTTAAGAACTATAATTTCATAATGTTATTTTTTTAAAACAAAGAGACATGCGCGTCTTCTGTGATGATTTGAGAAGAGGTAACGAGTGACAATTATGTAAATAATAATAATATTTTATAAGCTTAAAGCTGTTAAGTATCACTGTGTCTTGACTCAAGAACTTAATCTAATATGGGGGTATATAAGCCCTCGATATATATTTACAATTCCTTTTTTGGAGAACGAGACAAGATGAATAACGTTTCTAAAGGCGGGTCATTAACATAGAGTTAGAGAACTGTTTTATATCGAATTTGAATCTCATCTCATAATTGTCCTCAGACTAAAGGTATTTTCGTTTTTTATTTCGTGGTTTACTCTTTACTCTTTACTCTTTTACTTGTTTCAGTCATTTGACTGCGGCCATGCTGGGGCACCGCCTTTAGTCGAGCAACTCGACCCCGGGACTTATTCTTTTGTAAGCCCAGTACTTATTCTATCGGTCTCTATTGCCGAACCGCTAAGTAACGGGGACATAAACACACCAGCATCGGTTGTCAAGCAATGCTAGAGGGACAAACACAGACACACAAACATATACACGCATATATATATATATACATACATACGACAGGCTTCTTTCAGTTTCCGTCTACGAAATCCACTCACAAGGCTTTGGTCGACCCGAGGCTATAGTAGAAGACACTTACTCAAGGTGCCACGCAGTGGGACTGAACCCGGAATCATGTGGCTGGTAAACAATCTACTTACCACACAGCCTAATGTGAAAATACGGATAACTTGGCACAATTTTTAACACATGTATTGTGGTAGTTTTTATTGCATCTCTTAGTAACTCTTAAGACACTCACTTATCATGAATCATCCAAGATATTTTGACCAAGCAGACGCACTAACATACTTACCTACCTTGACAATATTAGCAATCTAAATATGGAGAATTTTAGTCGAATATATCGACCTTAGAACTTTTGAATTTTTAAGCCTGGTACATATTCTATCGGACGTTTTTGCCAAACCGTTACGTCACGGGAACATGAGCGCACTAACAGTATTGTTAAATGGAGGTGGGCGAGGAACACACTCTCACACATCTATCTATATATATATAGTCGACGGATGTCTTTCAGTTTCCCTCTACCAAATCCATTCACAAGGCCTTGGTCGCCCCAATTCTATAATAAAAGACACTTGTCCAAGGTGCTAAGCAGTGGGACTGAACCCGGAACCATGTGGTTGGGAAGCAAACTTCTTACCACGCAGTCACTCCTGCGCTTATGTAGTGTAAATCATTTTTACAATTTAGCAACAATCTACTCCATTTTCTTCTGTAAAGTTTAAAGATCGGCTCATTTTTTTCTTCGTGGCAGTTCTCATTAACCAACCTCCACTAATTTTGATAGTGTACAACTTGCTTATATCCAAAGCTCGTATTAGATATTGACTCCCTATATAAATATGGGCATTCACTGCAACGTCCCATGCAAAAATGACTCCGTATCAATCCATTATACGGAAATATACACCCTAATTATTTCATATTTTAAAAAATCGACATTCATGAGTGTCTTTATTTCAAGAAAGTCACCCTAAAACATAGATGGCCTCATTCCACTCACTAATTCAAATCTTTTGATCTTAAAATTACTCAAATAATTCAATAGCATTAAAGATTGTTTTTATTAAAGATATATATTAGTTGTAAATAGCTGGATAATATCTAAAAGACAAATGTATCTAGTATAAACAGTTATCGGTGTATGTAGCATGATATATTCGGTTGTTCACGGATTTCCTTGAATCTAAATTTACATCCGTAAAAATCAGCAACTCAGCTAATCAATTACCACTTCATAGGACCTAGTATATACAATCTGTGTCTATCGTAATTCAGTTATAGCTTAATATTCTTTCCTGATATGTTCGTGTATTTACTGGTGCCTTTACTTTTCATAGCAGTATTCCAGTAGCTATTTAAAGATATAATACTTGTACGTTTGTTTTTACAATCAACAACGTTTGGAATGTCTATATTTAAGGAAACTTTTATTAGAATATAAACGTATATTCAAACTGAAATAATTATCTGGAGGCTTTATTTTAGATTAGATTAAACGAATTAAACAAAAGCATGTAATTAAATATATACATTTGCTTTATTTCTCATTTTCCACTCCATTTACATAAGAATCCTACGTCGAACTTAAATTTATTGATATTTTACCCCCAAAGTTTTTGATATTTTTCCTTCAATTCTAATTGCTAGAAAACGAGTAGAAATACTTAACTTTTCAACATTCAAAACCAAGTTAAATATCAATATTTTGAACAAAGAGCAGAATCAAGTATCACGATTATTAGAATGTTGAAGTCTGTAAGATTTGCTTCATGTCATGAATTTCGTTTTTGTAGTTTCAAAATAGATTGAAGAAATAAAAATAGCAAACTACGTTTGTAAAAACGAGAAAAACATTATGAACAAATAAAGAAAACATCGATTTCGCATAGAGATATCATGAAATTCTTGACAATTTTCTATATATCTAATTTCCTCCCTAGAAAACTGCGCTGTAAATGGTATTGTCATGTACTGTGTCAAAAAATAGTCTGTGATTAAGTTTGAATATAATCTCGTAGCAGTGACGTAAATATGCAATAAAACAAGCATTTTGTGTCGATGTGACTCAACTATTTATAGCCAAAGCTTTATGTGACTAACCTTTATTTATTTTTTAAAACAGCTAATCTTTTCCTTTGGCCCATTTTCTTGTCACTTAATGTATTCTTCAAGGAGCCTATAAAAGGGAAGAAATAAAGTATTCAGCTTTAGATTTTGGAAGATAATTTTTCTTTTAAAACTGGGAAACTTGATAATGTAAAATTCGCATATATATATATATATATATATATATATATATATATATATATATATATATATATATATAACTTGAATGCCTATAAAATACAAGTGTTAATATATTCATATAATCCGTCCTAGGAGAAAAAAATATCGCATTTCTAAAACCTTTACTTGTGAGTTTAATATTGACATATTTTTATACGCTTTTTCTACGATTTTTGTATGTCCTTAAAATGATGATGCATTAATTGTTACAGAATTATTAGAGCTGAGGCAAATTTCAGAATAGTAATAAAATATATAGGTAATTAAATTAAATGACTTTTGTTATAATTAATGTAATGATCCTAATAAATATTTCTTCCACTAAAATTAGAACACGTAATAGAGAGAAAGTCGTTAGCTTTCTAAGATCATCTGGTTACGAAAGGCGAGGGAGATAACGGCGAAATCATAATGCTTTAAAAGTAGAATTGGAACATGAATTCGATAACTTTCGGCGTGTTGTGGTCACATTAGATCCCCAACAGAGTATACGCTTTCTCGTACGTAGCAGAGCTCGGAGTGATTGGGAAGATAGAGATTTTGATAGAACACTATTCACTGATAATCTAGTTTAATATAATGGGAACATTTTCCAGAACTGACTAGTCTATAATGAGCATGTTGCTTAACGTGATCTTGCATATATAATGTAGTAGCCAGAAAAGTGTTCAATAAATTAAAATGAAACTCCAAATAAGACAAAAATTATCAGAATTCTCGATAATACTTTCAAAGTAGCGCGATTAAACCCGAAGAAATGCACTTAACTGTGTTTTTTCAGGAAGTAGTAATTTTCTCATATCAAATTTAGTTTGCAGAATCGACCCTAGAGGAATTTGAACTTAGAACGTAAAGCTTTTTAGCATAATGTGCTGAGATTCTTATTTCTTTACTACCCACAAGGGGCTAAACACAGAGGGGACAAACGAGGACAAACAACGAATTAAGTCGTTTATATCGACTCCAGTGCGTAACTGGTACTTAATTTATCGACCCCGAAACGATGAAAAGCAAAGTCGACCTCGGCGGAATTTGAACTCAGAACGTAACGGCAGATGAAATACGGCTACGCATTTTGCCCGGCGTGCTAACGTGTCTGCCAATTCACCACCGTCTTACCGTCATTGTTAGTAGATTATATTTACATATGGAGCAGGCAGGCAGCTGAAGTTAACTGAATTTAGACACAGTGCAATGAATATTTCAGAATAACCTGAAATTGAAACATGTGTGATCATTGCGTCTCATATCTGCTGGGTCAATAAAACAAGTTGTAATAAAGTACAATGGTCGATTAATGTGATTAGGATGGTTCAGTATAAGTTTGCTACTGTGCGCAAATCTCATTTCTAATTATTTGTTTTTGAATATCCAGAATTGCATTTCTAAATATATCTCCTAAAAAAGAATCATTTTAAGAAATTTTGCAGCTCTTTAAGGCATTCAAATGGAAGGACTAACGCGTTATATGTTACTTATTCTTTACTTAAAGACATATTTTTAAATTTTCAAATATTTTATTTTACTTTATTACCGTTTATTGAACCAATATTTTATTATTTTAAGGTGGCGACCTGGCAGAATCGTTAGCACGCTGGGCGAAATGCTTTGTGGTATTTCGTCCGCCGCTGCGTTCTGAATTCAAATTCCACCGAGGTCGACTTTGCCTTTCCTCCGTTCGGGAGCGATAAACTAAGCACCTGTTACGCACTGGTGTCGATGTAATCGACTTAATCCGTTCGTCTGTCCTTGTTTGTCCCCTCTGTGTTCAGCCCTTTTGGTTAATAAAGAAATACGTATTTCGTCTACAGTTACGTTCTGAGTTCAAATTTCGCCGAGGTCGACTTTGCCTTTCATCCTTAAGTACCAGTTACGCACTGGGGTCGATATAATCGACTTAATCCGTTTGTCTGTCCTTGTTTGTCCCATCTATGTTTACACCCATGTGGGCAATAAAGAAATAAGAAACGTTATCACGCCTATCAAAATGCTGTGCGGCACTTCGTTCATATTTATCTTCTAAGTTCAAATTCGACTAATGTCTACTTTGCCTTTCATCCTTTTAACGTCGATAAGATAAGTGCCATTTGAGCCCTGGGTCAATGTAATAGACTTACCCCTTCTGCCGGAATTGTTGGCCCTGTGACAAAATTTCAAATCAACACTTTTGTTATTCCTAATATTTTCAGTTTATGCATCCTCATTATGATTTTCATTTCAAAACAAGTTTAGTAGATTCGACAATCGTCAGCAATTGCGAAATAATATTTTCTATGATAAGAGCGAACTATCTTGCGAAAAGTAGACTTTGTAAGTTTATGACTTATATTAACTTGCATTATCATCTGCAATAGTATATCAAAAGAGCTTAAAAGAAAATAATGAAAATGATAAATAGCAAGTTAACATGTATAGACTGATTATTGTTATCAAAACGATACGTATTTGAAGGTGAGTATTGTCAAGTAAGTGATCGCCAGCATATTCATGATATATATTTCATCACAACTACACCACATGAAAGGAAACGTCGATTCTACATAATTTTAGAACAGGTTGCAAAAGACCGAATGCGAAAGACATTTGCCAATGCTCTGCTAATTTCGCCGTCCATCAACCTGTTATAGAAACATTGCTGGTAACCCCAGAACAATTCTTGGTATATTCATTTCACTTATTTATCCATAAAATGTAAAGTATATGATAAAATTAGTGCTATGAATAAGATATTGAACTACCTATACATGAATATATTTCTGTACTTTATGCCAATATATGTCTAGATAGCATGATGTATAAATATTAATATGCATTTAGAGGTTATGAATATGTCTCTTTGTGTAACAATCTCTATATATGCTTGTCATTTTCCATGTCTTGTTAAGCGAACGTTTAATTTATACATATACAATATACCACATGCTCTCTCTCTCTCTCTCTCTCTCTCTCTCTCTCTCAACCCTTTCTTGTCTCTCTAACTCACTTTCTCTCTCCCTGCACTCTCTTTCTCTCCCTCGTTCTCTTTCTCTCTCTCGTTCTCTCTGTATACATATATATTTTATTTATACATATATATTAATTCATTATATGTATGTATATATGTATATATAAGGTGATGTGTTCGTAGACTCGTATGAGTGTTAAATTGATCTGCTGCAATCGTTCTGGCTATATAAGCTTTCAGTTCAAACCATACAAACATCAACTCTGCATTTCGTCATTTATGTACTGAACTTGTTTCACCTTTCCCTTATTATCGCATTCTGTCTTTGATTTGCTCTCTCCGCGAACAAATCTCTGTAGTCAGACAAGAAGGAAGGAGGTTTCCGCAAATGACATCTCCCTTAATATCACAGTCCATATTCTTGAGATAATTACAGTGTAGTCCGTAGTATCCGTGGCCATCGAATAAATCATCTTCATGGATTCATTTCCTCAGGCGCTATCGTATTAATGGATGTTTAAGAGAGAGAGAGATGATTATCCATTTTGACCAGTGCGAAAATTGATGGGGTTATTTGGGTATTTCTGTGTGAATTTGGTAATGAGGAGGGGGAGGTGATGAAAAGAGGGTAAGGAATGATAGTTAAATGTGGATGGAGGTGTGTGGGGATACTGGACTTATTTTGCTATTCAGTCTGGTGATGTCAAAGGTGGGTAGTACCGTAGTATCCGTGGGCATCGGGTAAATGTCCACGAATACTACGGACTAAACTGTAATCCTTCCAGGAATATGGACTGTGATCTTAAGGGACATGTGATTTGCGGAAAGCTCCCTCATTCTGGCTGACTACAAACATTTGTTCCGGGAGAGAGCAAATCGAAACAATCCAATAATGAGAGAAAACGAATCAGGTAGTAAAGTGATTTCTGGAAACACGCGTAGTGATGCATTAAATGTTTATAAATACTACCCAAGGATTATCGTTATTTTTACAATATATCGTGTATATATGAATATATATATATATATAAAAATTTAAATAATGAGGGAGATAAATTAATATTGATTTCAATATTAATTTAAAACCAGTAGCCTAGCATACAAAAAATCTGAGAAATCAGAGAAAATTCTAATATATGTGTATATTGGCAGGGCAAGACTGCTAGGTAGTCGGCCGCATGCTAGAAATAGATCATTTATATGAATTTTCATCTGTCCTGCCCGCCAAATTTGGTTCTGGTGTTCGCTGAATTTTTCCTCTAGAGAACTTTCTTTGTAGTTTGATCGTTGATGATCTATTTCTAGCATGCGGCCGACTACCTACCTACCTATATATATATATATATATATATATATATATATTATATATATATATATATATATATATATATATACATATGTGTATGTGTGCGTGCGCGCGCGTGTATAAATCTATGCACACACACACACTCACACACACACAAACACACACAAAATTACATTATTGAAATAAGAAAGCGGAAATAAGTTATGTCTCTAGAAATGCGCCACATCGATCGCTCATTATGTTAACATTCTATTAACGCACATCCCTTTTATTTCCATGTACCATTCCTTTAAAATTGATTTAACTGCGAAAATTTCTTCTGGAAGAGATCGGCCAGCGAATTTTACATACCTCTCACATTATTTGTGGTCTGAAATTTCCTGTCTACAGAATTACGTTTTACATTGGGAAAATATGCCCCTCTAGATCTGTGAGATTTAAAAACTATATCATATCTTCCTTTGAGTTCATGTTTATTGATACACTAAGATGAAAATATTCCGCACAGAACACCCGTTCATGGAAATCGAACTATGACAAGACAGCCATACTGTCAATTACGCCTACGCATTTCGGCTTATTTTTCTGTCATTCGAATTGTCGCCCATAAAGTGTCACTATGCAACCTACGCTGACTTTCTTTGTCGGGAAATGGGAGAGATGAAGGTAGGCAAAAGACAACCATCCTGCAGGTTTACTATTACATGTGGGCCTCTAAGGAAACGTAGATGTTAAATGTCCGTCGTGAGGTAACTCGTTAATGGTGCGAATATATGCTACAGAATGAATTCTACAAAGGCACCAGTGGACTAGGAGGTGATGTTCAATGCTTACGAAAAATTGAGGGACCGAATTCTTACTAATGTACCTTCCAAAAATTAACCAAATTCTCATTCAATCTCTACATCATTGAAAAGGGTGACATCTATTTTTTCCTCCTGTAACTTTCAACATAGTTATAGTTCTCCAAATATCTTCCAGAAAGTTTATATTTTCTTCAACTTTGAACTTTCTCAAAATCTGAAGATGTCTCAGCTGTAATTAAATTCTTAAAGCGAATCGTTCTTATGTTTAATACTGAATTTAGAAATAAAATATTGAAATTTATGAATCACTTATAAAAGCAACAGGAAATCTGATGCTACTCCCTCATGAATATTCTACACAGGTTATACATATGTACAGACAACATAAAGAATTATTTATAACCTACAGAAAGTCCTTAACATAAATAAATTTGAAGCTGTATGAAAAAGATCCTCTTTCGAAGAATCATTCTTTAATTTTCAAAATGTCTTCTTAAAGCCATCTACTACCCACCATCAATGCTTTTCTTAAATGCGATTAACCTGAAGAAAAATATGAATAGTAAGGAGTGTTTATCGGGAACATGTTAGGATGTGTCATGTTTAAACTTTGGGCATTTAAAAATATTGCGATTTATGTCAATAAAAATGATTTAATCTGAACAGACATCAATCATATAATTCCTGTGGAATAAAAATTAATTTTCCCTGAATCCCTATTTTCTTTACTTTAATCAAAAGGTTTGGTATATTCTAACATAGTCTAAAATATATTTATAGTTTCATATATTATTATTCCTTAAAACCAGATTTTCTTTTATGACTAAGTTGTGTCACAGCATCTTTCAAGCTTTCAGAAAATATACTGATGATAGCTGAAACTTGCTGACGTGGCTTCTCAGATATAAAAGTGTCCCTCGTTATGCATTTATAAAGCAAGGAACACTTGTGTAATAAATTGAATATGGTGAGACCGTTTTTGTGTTACTAATGAGTATATATATCACAAAACGATTCTTTAAAATAAAGTGCATTTAACGCCCACCATATTTTCAGAAATCATAAAAAAGTTTTTGATTCAAATATATCTAAGCACATATGGCCTTTAAGAAATAACAATATGTAAAACTATATCTGAAATGCATTAAAATACAAAATCATATGACAATAATTTTTATATTTCAGAAAATTTAATATATTCATTCTTCCGTGGGAATAATGTCTTCGGCACGCGGCCAAAGATAGTAGCTTACAGTGGAATATATGCATGAGTTATATAGCCAAGGTAACTGAGAAGTGCCGTGACTATCAGTCAAACATGACATCTAGGGAAAATGATGTCAAAACTACTGGGGGTATTCACTTCTACACCCAAAGAGATACAAATATCCACAAGCCTGATGTCATTTTCAGGAGTAGGAAGCTAGGGATTGTGTACTCATCGACATTGTATTACATTCCTAAATATTCCACGGAAATTCTAAATAAGTTGACCAAGTACAAAGATGTAGGGACCGATAGATACAGGATATGGAATATGAAGTCCGAAATAATACTAAGAGGTTATTGGAGCACCAACCTTAAGCGGATAACCCTAACATTTATGCAGTCCAGAAATTTTGCACCACATGAATCAGATCACATACTACCGAGTGTGTACTGTCATTCGAGTAGCATCTTTCCTATAGAGACTCATAACAATACTTTGGACCCGATATTAAAAAAAAATAGATGTGATATAAACTATATGACAATTTACAGAAAGACTGAACAATTTTACGTTGCATACATGTTCACAGAATCTTATTAACTCGGTGTATTTGTATATATTCACAGATTAATATTCGTTGATAAAGTTAGTGATATTACGTTTTATTCAATATTGGAAAATCAAGAGCGGTAGACTGTTTTACTCCGCTAGGGGGAATTTTGTATAGCATGATTCATTATAAGTAAAATGTTGCAAACTATTCCCCCTGTCAATGAAATGTCTTCATTGGATAACGTTTACCTTGAAGCCACAGTCTCCACAACAAGAGTGCGTTTTACTGATTGATCTCTATCTCACCTTTATGTTATACATGCTATAAGCAATATATGCTATCAGGAATATTCTGCATCACAAGGTTCCTAGCTGAGAGGTTGAACGAGTATATTCAATCATAAATCTACTACAACATATGATACCTGTGGAACTTGTAAATATTTCTGCTTAGAACAGACGTGTTTCTATTTAATTTTTCCAGAATCTAGATACAGGATATACAAGACATCTTTTCAGGACGTACGAAACATAATGAAATATCACCAGCTATTTTGTTTGATGTTTTGCAATTTCTACATTCCACTGCCCTATAAATTTTCTGTTATGCGGCAGATATACGATTACTCGAAGTGGTATAATCGATATTGCATGGCCTGACAAAGAGTTCGACTCATACTAAAGCCAGCATAATTTATGATAGAAGTGACCTTCTCTGTTACCAATAGCTAACTACTTTCTTCTTGAGGCCGTTCATCTTATTTCTAACTCTTCAGTATCCGCATCTGGGAAACTAAAATATAAACATAAGTACAATATATGTTAAAAAGTATTTATATATATACACACAAACACATATGTACACGCATGTGTGTGCGCGTGGATGAACGTATATTTGAACTATTTACTAGACAGTGTAGTTGTGTTTCATCAAAAGAAACTAACTTTCGCAAGAGAGTTATGATGTTAGCTCAACAGAAATGGACAGCAGAAATGGTATATATTCTTTTTCTACTCTTGGCACAAGGCCTGGAATTTTGGGGAGAGGGAGCCAGTCGATTAGATCGACCCCAGTACGCAACTGGTGCTTAATTTATTGACCCTAGAATTTGATACCTATTTCTATTTCTTTACTACCCACAAGGGGCTAAACACAGAGAGAACAAACAAGGACAGACAAACGGATTAAGTCGATTATATCGACCCCAGTACGGAACTGGTACTTAATTTATTGACCCCGAAAGGATGAAAGGCAAAGTCGACCTCGGCGGAATTTGAACTCGGAACGTAACGGCAGACGAAATACCTATTTCTTTACTACCCACAAGGGGATAAACACAGAGCGAACAAACAAGGACAGGCAAACGGATTAAGTCGATTATATCGACCCCAGTACGTAACTAGTACTTAATTTATCGACCCCGAAAGGATGAAAGGCAAAGTCGACCTCGGCGGAATTTGAACTCAGAAATTAACGGCAGACGAAATACCTATTTCTTTATTACCCACAAGGGGCTAAACATAGAGGGAACAAACAAGGACAGACATAGGTATTAAGTCGATTACATCGACCCCAGTGCGGAACTGGTACTTAATTTATCGACCCCGAAAGGATGAAAGGCAAAGTCAACCTCGGCGGAATTTGAACTCACAACGTAACGCAGACGAAATACCGCTCAGCATTTCGCCCGGCGTGCTAACGTTTCTGCCAGCTCGCCGCCTTAGAAACGGCATATATTAGCATAGAACAGGATTTGTTATTGTCAAAACACTGGAAATGTCTAAGAAATCCGTAACACATACATAATTAAATTAATGAATTAATAACCTTAAATGAAAAAAAAATAGAGCCTTTCTCTAATAGTTGCAAGTTAGTGTGATTTCATATGAGTGTGACTGGACGGGTGTTGATAGTTTGTCTTACTGCGATGCAGAAAGCATTTGCTCCGCAAAACCGTTTTCACAAATATATTTTACTCTACATATGGATTCTCTCTTCACTTCATAATTTTCTATTACTAGGTCTAAAGTAAATGTAAGAAATTATAATTTATTGTGGATAATAATCCTAAGCATTTTATCTTTAGCTAGTTCGCTAATCTATTGGGTTGTCAGGAAAGTTCGTGCCGATTTATAGTAGCTTGCTTTTCGACTTATTTTAGAACATGGTTGAGTTCATAAAATAAGATTTGGCTACACCTTCATTTAGAGCACAGTTGAAGCTGTGTTTTCGTGGAAGAAGATTTATACTCTTATAACCTGTGTTAATTCTGTAACCCTTTAAAATGGAAGATAAGAAAGTACATTTTCGGCATTTGATGCTTTGGGAACCAGACAAAAATTGCTGCAGCTCGGCTGGGATGTGTTAGCCCACCCTCCATATTCACCAGATATTGCTCCTTCGGATTTCCACTTATTCAGGGCTCTGCAGAACAGTCTTAACGGTAAAAATTTTAATTTCTTGGATGACATAAAAAAAATCCTTGATGAATTCTTTGCCATGAATCCACCTCACCTCTGGGAAGAGGGTATTTTCAAGTTAAAGGGAAGATGGAGACACATTGTGCAACAAAATGGTTCATATTTGATTGATTAAAAATGTAACACAAATATTTATTGACCTTTTTCTTGCCTTTAAAAGTCGGCACGAACTTTCCGGACAACCCAATATTTATTATGGGCCTTCCGTGAATTTATCCTCTTTGCAATTTCTGATTGTGTCATTGTCTATGTATACTGATTATGTCCAACAGCATTGCACAACTATTGAGATTTGAAGAAACTTATATACTTTTCGTTCGTCTTATTAACTATATATCTTCCCTTGGCTAATCTGGATGACTGTTGAAATCAAAGCCTCACAATGTCTACGATCCATTTTCAGAAAATGGTATTGAGTGTTTGGATCCATGAACACACAAAATACCATAAAATCATAGCTCACTACAATCGGGCTTTTAAAACTTGCCACACTATCGGACTATCATATTAATTTACTGTGCTACTGACGATAGATTGAAGGCGCATGACTCAGTGGTGAGAGCATCGAGCTCACAATCATGAGGTAGTGAGTTCGATTCCCGGACCAGGCTTTGTGAGGCATTCTTGAGTAATTCACTTTACTTCCTGTTGCTTCATTTCACTCAGTTTTAGAAACGAACTGCGACGTCTCTGGTGCCAAGCTGTATCGGCCCGTCCCTTGGATCAAATCAGTCACTCAGAGGAGAGAAGAATGGTATTCATGGGTGAGTGCTGGCCTTCCATAAACAACCTTGCTCGGATTGTGCCTCGGAGGAGAACTTTCTTGGTTCAATCCCATGCTCATCCATAAGCAAAGAGGGTCTTTACTTTTTACTTTACTGATTTTAGTGCTAGTCCTTTCAAAGAGAAAATAAGCGTTGCCCTTAATTTCTTTGCATATTTCTTCGTAAATCGTCTCACTACTACGAGCCCGTTTTAAAAGTATAACCTATGGCACAAAATCTTCAGTTGTGACGTTATTTCCGAGAGGTCAATATAAGAAAAAAATGATCTCCTTCAAGCATCATTCTCTGAGAATTACAAAGTTGGCAAATTGCGGTGTAAGTCATTAATAATCTCTAGAATTCAAATTCCACTCCAATTGACCTTTTTTTTATCATTTGACTTTTTTTTTATCATTTCTGAATCACCGATAAAAATTTTCCTACATTATTTGAAGTTCTATGTCTAAAGCTGAAATAAGACGTTTATTATTAAATGTTGATATATTCACACCAACGACTCTGATAATTTGTTTAATATATACATGAAAAAATATATATAAATGCACATGGTAATTTAATACCGAAATAAACATTACATTTTATGGGTATTTATAATTCGAATGGAAATTGCTATATTAAGAAGTAATAAGATTTGAAAATGTGTAGTTGATTTTATTAACTCGTTCTATATTACTGGCACGTAAAAATCACATTTAGTTTACTCTTCCTGTTGTATACCATATGAATATTATTTTTTATCACGGGTATGAAGAAAGAAGCATAGTAAAAATTGAAATTGTATGACACAAACAAGAAAAAATATGCATACGTATTGTTGGATAATTGCGTAGGAGAGGGAAGTAATTTCTGTCTTACGTATCCTTATTTCAAATCAGAAAGGAGGACACCAGCTGTTTTCGTCCAAAATAACCCTGCCTATTATCACTACGGACGGGCATATACTTACTTTTGCCTGTGTGAGCGCACACGAACGCTCCTGCATGTATGTATGTATATATATATATATATATATATATATATATATAGTTAATCCAAACAAGAAAGCAGAAATAAACACATCAACGCGAGGACGTGTAACAAATATAGTATTCTTGGACAAATAGAGTATTATTGTATTATATAGTATTATTATATAATATAAACAGCAGTTTGCATTGTTTCATGAGAAATGAGAATTACAAATGTCACTAAATGCGACTGGAGTGTTAGGAAACACCTACATTGTTGTTAGAAATAGGAGCTAAACCGCCCTCATGCTGTAGTTAGCACATATGAATGAAAACATTGCAAATTGCTGTTTATATTAATTCTAAATACTCACATTAGCGAATCGCTAAATCATCCAGTTATTTGGTTAATGGAAACATAAATACTAACGGTGAAGTGTGACCGGTAAGGGCTGAAGTCGAGCTGTCTCAACTGATGAGGCAACGGGAACTGCCGAAAATGACGCGCCAGTATTAAGAATTCTCGATCGCCACTTTTCGGACAATTATGGTCCCTGTTAGTGTATGTTTTCATTCATGTGCATTAACTACAGCATTAGCGCGGATTAGATCTAATTTCTAGCAATGTAGGTGTTTCCTAACGCCCTAGTCGCATTTAGTGACATTTATATATGTATGTGTGTATGTGTATTTATTTACGAAGAGAGAAAAAGAGACAACAGCACTCATACAATAACACAAACATACACAAAATACACACGTAAATATTTTTATGTGTGTTTGTGTCTTTGTTTATATTTCGTCTTCACGAAATATGTGAAAAATTGGAATATACGAATATCTACTGTTAAACTCATTGCAGAGAAATAACATTTCTTTACGTGTCTTCTTTTCCTCTATTGCCATCTTAATATAAAATGCGAGAGAATTAGATTACATATTGCAAATCATTGTATCTAATAGAATTTCTGTTGAGGACCGAGATATATAGTCTACCACTTTTCTGGATCGGTCAAGTTGTAATGACATTCCAACAGTATGGTAACTTTATTCTCACAGTGAAAACATCACTGTAGGCTATATAGAATATTGAATTACTTTACATTTCTTCAAATTGTTCAGAATTGTAGATAAGAGTTATCAGTTACTAACAGAAGTACATTGTTTTACTTATATAACAATTTTCATTCTGCTAGTCATATTTATTTCCCAGACAGACAACGTTGTGTCTAAATAACCATCCTGTACCTCGCAATTGTGCTTGCTGCGTAACATTATCAACTGTTGATAGATTAGTATGTATATAGATCTTGACAGGCATATCGTAGGGATTATGACATTATATTTATTTAAAACCGCAGAATAGGAACAAAGTAAAGTATCTCTTGACAGAAATTATTTCCTGTAAACCTGTTATATGTAAATATGAAATGGTTGAAATGATAAAATATTTTCTTTCCGACTCATACGGCTCGGGTGACCAACCTTTACAAACATTTTATTGTCAAAAGGGAGTTTTGCTTCTTAGTTTCCGGACCATCTGGGAATATGTATCAGATTTTTGTTTTTTTGCCAGGAAAAGTTACCCGCAATAAACCAGCTACTACTTAACTTTTAATCTATTTGATTAACACTAAAGCAATCTAAGTCAAGGATTTTCTTCATGGATTCATTTGATGCATTAGCGATTCTCCATTTAGTATTGATTTGAATGATGATGTACTGTTGGTAGGTCTCATATAATTGCATTCACGAGTTGTAAGGATTGTAGTGAGAAGGGATTTCATGTACATATACAACGATAGAAAAGTATGCAAGAAAAGTAGCCTGCAATTCTTATGCAGTTCAGGAATGGAAAAGATTTTCGTGTTGAAATTCATCAATCGCTTTGGTATCTCATTATTAACAATGTTGTTTCCGCCTTATTTTTTACAGTAGTTTCTTCTGTTATATCCTTTTAACAAATTTAAGATAATTTAAGGTAATTTTAAGGTACGTTACTTAGGTCCTCGGAAAGGAGTTCAGTTGTGCAGATACACATGGGAGTGAAATTACTGCGAGAATTTTCTGATTTGAGAATTTTGAGGAGGAGGAGGAGGAGGTGGATGGTGAAAGTTAAGATGATTTCAATGAAGTTAATGGCTGAAGGATCAAATGAGTTGGAAGAGATGACATCATGCACGGCGGTGTGGACTTGTTTCTCATAGAGTCTGGTTAAATAATTATTTCCCGAGTTGCTGCAAAAGAGAGATTTGTTGAGTTGCGCGATACTCCTTGCCTACAGACATTGATTAGCCTGACATAGCGACGTCGCTTCTTTATAGTTGGTTAAATGAAAGTGTTTTCCTGATTCTGGAAGGAATTGAGTTCCGATGTGGATGGGTTTAATCCACTTTGTCACATGCAGAATTCGACGATCCCCAAATTATAATGGACTGCTTACGCAAATAAATCGACAGTAAATCAACGTGTAGCCTTTGGTGGAGTTCAATGTTGAGTTGTTCTTTTTAATGTTTAGCAAAACTGTTTTCCGTCGGGTCTCTGAAATTCTGTTTTAGACGACCTTGAATTGATCCTAACGAGTTAGGAGGACAAAACAGCGCTTAAGTCATACTCATTTCGTCTCTTTTTAACAGAGATACAGTTTAGGCTGCTGTTGAAGGTGGAATCGTTCAGCGTCGGGAAAAAATAGAACTCTTGTGACGGTGAACACGGCAGATTATATCGCGAGTGGTGTGAACAATTGTAAAGCTAGCGAAGAAGTATGCAGCTTTTGTGAGATATCTTACATTACTGAGGATTTCAAAACCAATGTTGTGGTACTATGATTGAAGGTATGGTGAATGAAGTTGTTTGAAAGAGCAGTTGCTGAGAGAAAACAACAGCAATGAATTGACTTTCTTGTTAGTTTTATTGCGATTGGCGCACATGCTGCGCACAAGGCGTTTACAAGAAAAAAAGATGTAAAAGATGTTTGCAGGACATTCTATATAATATAGTGACTTAAAAGGTAAACGAAAACTCAATTTAAAGCACGCGTGGAATAGCACTGAAGCAAAGATACCATTCAAAAAAGTATGGCAGCTGAAGCGAATATATACTTTTAAAGAGACGAAATATTGTAATAAGATTTTAGAGAATCACCTGCAAACAGAGGAGAATGAAATAGATAGAGGCTATTTCTTCGTTGGTTCTTAAAAATTCCGGTTGTGACTTATAAGAGTAGGAATCGTAGGGGAGACTAGAAAGCTCGCTTACTATGCTGCTCCGGGAAAAGCTTTATAGAGTTTATTTGTTTCTTGCCGGATGTTGCATGAATACGAGTAATGATAACAAATCGACAGACAATCTTTTTAAACTCATAATATGAAACGTTATTTAACTTCAACTCTTAGTTATTTCAAAAACATGCAAGCATAAATCGTAAGATATATAATTGTGCAACTAGCCCTAACTACCTAAAATTACCAGCCTTGGGCTTTAATTTGAAAGGATCGTTGTTGCCATTACCTTAGTACAATTTATTGTGATATCATCTGTTCTGTAAGGGTGGCTCAGATGGTAACGAACTGAATAGTAATTAATTTTGTTGATTAATGACCAAGGTCAAATCATCCCAATCATGTTCGACATTGAGCGTTATCCCATCATTGGACCCCAGGAAATATTTCCTGTATTCATTTCAAAAGGGCACATGATCTGAATATGTGTGCATGAATGAAACAGAAATTATATATGGTGACTAACTGAGGTATGCCTAAACACAAGTAGCGTAGTATGCAGAGACAACAAGAAGTCTCTTCGTTTTGTATGAAGGATAGTCCACCGACTCGGTTAGATATCAGAGAAAACAATCCAAGGAGACTGCTGACAGTCTGCTTTGGTGAGTGTTGTATTTATGGGAGATATAAATCGATGTAGGTAGTGGAGTTTCAAATGCTCATGTAGTTTTTCGTTAACATTTTGTTTCAAAGTAAGCAAAGGCTCGTAAAGAAGCAGGCAAGCATGAATTTGAAATCGAAACTTCAAGTATATACAACAAATACTATATGCTATCCCAAGTACTTGTAAACGATATCAGAATCGAAGACAATAAGCCAGAAACTTCTTCAGGTGTAACTGAAAGAGCAATTTTCTTCTCCACTGAATCGTTAGGACATCAAAGCATTATTTATAAAGATGAACTGACGAACAGCTACTGTTCTCAGATGCTTTCACTTTTTCCTTTACGAACGCCTATACACGCACAGGCACACACATATACACACACACACACTCATTCACATACACACAAGCTCACACACACACAAGCACATACACTGTTATACACATTCATACACATTTGTACTTTAATATTGCTATTCTTTTAAAGAAACCAATGTTTTCTGATGCTCAACCTTAGCATTTTGTTTACATGTATAGTTTTCCACTTCATATTTATCGTTATTTTCTCAGCCATATTTTTTTAACATTTAACATTAAGTTCAGCATCTCCTTTCTTTTCAGATATGAAATTGTAGACGTGTAGTGAAGTAATTTGTTTTGATGCTACAAATTAACTACTTTCAGTAAATTGGCATTTAGTTAAACATGTATGAGACAATGTAAAGCTATACTTTCCACACGCACATGCACACATACATGCACATACACACCACGCACACACTTTTTTCTCTTTCTCCATTTTTTCCGCTCATCACTTCCTGCCGAAGACTGTAGGCTCGAAACCTCAAAGACTTTTCTATTTCTACCGAGCGTCAAATTATTGCACCTGCTTCTTGTTCCCTCAAATTCTCTGTTTTTTGCTTTCTGTATATTTGAATAATATATATAGGAGTGGCTGTATGGTAAGTAGCCTGCTTACCAACCACATGGTTCCGGGTTCAGTCCCACTGCGTGGCATCTCGGGCAAGTGTATTCTACTATAGCCTCGGGCCAACCAATGCTTTGTGAGTGGATTTGGTAGACGGAAACTGAAAACGTATATGTATATATATATGTGTGTGTGTGTATGTTTATGTCTGCGTTTGCCCCCCCTCCCCCCACCGTTTGACAACGAATGGTGATGTGTTTACGTCTCCGTAACCTTGCGGTTCGGCAAAATGGACCGATACAGTAAGTAATAGGCTTACAAAGAATAAGATCTAGGGTCAATTTGTTCAAATAAAAGTGGTGCTTCAGTATGCCCGAAGTCGAATGACTGAAACAAATAAAAGGCTAAAAGAATATATATGTGTGTGTGTGTGTGTGTGTGTGTGTGTGTGTGTGTGTGTGTGTGTGTGTGTGTGTATTAGTATACATACAGCCTATTTGCCAGCGATTAAGAGACACATCCATGTATATATAATGCATCTCCATTTTTCCCTTCCCACAAAACTAACCCCTATTTTCGAGTAAAAACTGAAAATTTTTGCACATAAGTACAATATTGGAATAGTATACTGGAGTAAGTATAAAACCATACACTTTATACGAGTACCATATTTCAACTTAGCGTTTCAGAAAAAGTCTGTAGTTGTTCATATTTTAGTCAAGAGAGTTTCCAAACAAGATGTGAAACAAGGAGTGGCTGTGTGGTAAGTAGCTTGTTTACCAGCCACATGGTTCTGGGTTCAGTCCCACTGCGTGGCACCTTGGGCAAGTGTCTTCTACTATAGCCTCGGGCCGACCAAAGCCTTGTGAGTGGATTTGGTAGACGGAAACTGAAAGAAGCCCGTCGTATATATGTATATATATATACGTGTGTGTGTTTGTGTGTCTATGTTTGTCCCCCTAGCATTGCTTGACAACCGATGCTGGTGTGTTTACGTCCCCGTCACTTAGCGGTTCGGCAAAAAGAGTCCGATAGACTAAGTACTGGGCTTACAAAGAATAAGTCCCGGGGTCGATTTGCTCGACTAAAGGCGGTGCTCCAGCATGGCCGCAGTCAAATGACTGAAACAAGTAAAAAAGTAAAGAGTAAAAGAGTATAAGTACAATATTGGAATAGTATATTGGAGTAAAGTATGAAGCCATACACTTTATACGAGTACCATATTTCAACTTAGCGTTTCAGAAAAAGTGTGTAGTTGTTCATATTTTAGTCAAGAGACTTTCCAAACAAGATGTGAAACAATATTTCAGATGAGGCAGCAAGCTGGCAGAAACGTTAGCACGCCGGGTGAAATGCTTAACAGTATTTCGCCTGTCGCTACATTCGGAGTTCAAATTCTGCTGAGGTCGACTTTGCTTTTCATGCTTTCTGGGTCGATAAACTAAGTACCAGTTGTGTACTGGCGTCGATCTTATTGACTGGCTCCCTTCCTCAAAATTTCGGACTTTTTGCCTAGAGTAGAAAAGAATATTTCTGTCTATGATGCTTTATCTAACCGCGATCAGCCCTCAGCGTGGCGCACACCCGCTATGATTTTGTTGTAAATAGCAGACAAGTGGGTGAAAATTTGAAATTACTTTAATCTTTATTGAACATTTTTTTTATTTTGATAATTAGAAAGGTTTCTTAGATATAAACCGTCATTATATAACGTAATACATATATGCAGGGAAAGCCTTTCAAAGAGATAATGTGACTTCGCAATAACTACCGATGTTCCTTTCATACGTATATGCCAACAATCTGTCAAAATTTGGTTTGTTTCCGGTCTGTTGAATATTTTCAACCATTATTTTGTTCAAAGAAGGCGGTGAAGCGGTAGGATTGGTAGCACGCCGGGCGAAATGCTTAGCGGTATTTCGCCTGTTGCTACGTCCTGAGTTCAAATTCCACCGAGGTCTACTTTGCCTTTCATCATATTGGGATCGATAAATTAAGTACCAGTGAAACAGCGGATCGATGTAATCGACTAGTTCACTCTTCCAGAACCTCAGGCCATGTGCCTATAGTAGAAAGGATTATTGTGTCTAGCGGACTTAATCATTAAAAGATATATTCGATAAACAGTTAAATTAAAGTGAGTTAACTTTAATTAGCAAATATTTTATCTTTTACCTGATCCAGACCGAAGGTTGTAGCCATGCCAGTCATTATTAATTATCTTATTTGCCTGTAGCTTTAAATGCTTATCGTCATTATAAGGATAGACAGATTCATACAGCCATAAGGGTAAGTAGATACGGCGGTTAGTTATTTAAGTCAGTTAGTGCAAAATGAACAATTTGTCGGGAGATGAAGAGACGCTAATGGCGAGGTGTTTGGAAGAAGACTGCGTGAGACGCAGGCAAAAGGAAATGGAAAGACAGAAGAAAGATGAAGAAAGCAGAATGGAAGAAAATGCGGAGAAAAACGTAAACTTTGCTTCGGCTGATAGCGTGGCGAAAGAAAATGTCTGCTTCGAACCGGGCAGACATAAAAATATACTACGAAGAGAGGGTAACGCGGTGGAAGTTTCACCTCCCGGAGAAATTATACAGAATGCAGCAAGGAAAACTGTGTTTTACAAAACAGTGTCAATGAAATCGAAAAGAATAGAACAGGCGACTGAAGAAACAGTGGAGAAATGGCTTCGCGCCATTTGGATGGATGTAACGTACATAACTATGGAAAAGCGATGCGACACGGTAGATGTGCGTTTCCGTACCGAGGAAAAAGCCAGACAAAATTTAACGAACCCGTTGAAAACAGCCAAGGCGGCTCTCCTGCCCACATACCTTGCTAGATGCGCTTCCAAGGTAAGAGTGGAGGAATACCACCGGAAATTGATGTTGCCTCGTTTATTGATGCAATCTTAATGGGCTTAGAGGATAAAATAACTATCCTTCAAGCCTACAAGTGCCAACAGCAGAACTCGCTGGGACAAGCTTTAGAATTGATAATTCAGGCCGCCCCCAGGAGACTTAGAGAACATTATAGACATAATTTCGGTGGGAGAGAGGAAGTTGAGAGTGAACGTGGATGGCTGGAAGCCCAGGTGTTATAAATGCGGACAGAAATGGTACATTAGGGCTGAATGTGTGCCACCAGCAGCAGCAGAAAAAGTAGCCACCTCACTGAAGGAGAAACCAGCAGCACCTCGACCACCGCCGTCAAAACTAGAAGCACCTACAACTACGGCGAAAATCCAACCAAAACCTGGGAAAGTGGAGGATATACTCTTACAAAACACAACAGAGTCAGAGACAGATGAAGACACAGAGTGGGAGCACGCGGGAAGGGAAGAGATAAAAAGAAAAGGCTCTTACCCCGCCCCCACAGAAACACCTGCACATTCACAGCCCAACCAAACATCCACGCAAGCACTCACACAAACACACACAATCACTCAAATGTGTTTACCGCATTTGTCATTATTTATCGTCTAAAAGTCGTGCTGTGCCCCGATTCATGGCTAAACAAGTTGGAACGCATGCTCTTCCACTTCTTGTGGAAGGGCAGGCGGCCTCTTGTAAGGCGCCCGAACTGCTGCCAACAGCTGCTAAAGAGTGGGTTAGGGATGCCGTGGCTAAGGACGTGCAGACATGCGCTCAGGTTGAGGCATCTCTGCTTCTACCTGGACGGTGAGTGGGCGTGGTTTCTGTTTGGTGATGAGATATTTCCAAGTTTTACCTCTTCTGGGGAAATGGAATGCTGGATCAGGCGTAGACCAAGCATGGGAGCTTGGAAAGCAGAGTGTCTACAGGTGCTCGTGCTTTTCTCACGAACGAGCAATGCCGGCATAGGGGGTACCACTTCGGCGAACTATAGAGCCATGGTAGAGGGCCAGTGTGATGACGGCCTGGTGGAGACTCTGGGTTTCAATGAATGTCAGCTTGCCAGCCCGCATCGTAGGACTTTAGACCCGAGACCTCTGGGCAACTTCCAGAGGTCCCTTGCTTGGTCCTTCCGAAGTACCTTGCCAGTTCGGGATAAACTCGTGAGGCACGGCGTCACGGTTTCGCCTACGTGTCCACATTGCGGGCAGAGTAACGAAACTGTTCTGCATGCTATCGTACAGTGCTCGAATCTCTCGGACCTGTGGGTGTCTACCAAACGAGTACTGTCACAGGTGGGGAGAGTGCAGCTACCAGCCGAATTGATTATCAAGATTGTTCTGCCGTCTCCTCTAAGAGGAGAAGAAAAGTTCTGTTTCCTAGCCATAATAGATACAGCGAAAAGGGGTGATATGGAAGACGCATGTAAGAGGTATCGCATTAAACATCTTTGTCTTTGGGCATGCTTTGGTTAACCTCATGTTATATCGGTTAAGAAGGAAATCACGTCTGGAGAAGACACATCTGGAGAAGACACGTCTGACAACAAAAAAGGACGAACTAAACGGTTCAACGCAGAAATGTGACTGGTGGGGTCAAACCCATTCCGCGTCCATCCATTCTTTCCTCTTCATCCGAAATTATATTGTATTTACTCATGAATGTAATCTCATTCGATAAGTCCCCGACCTCTATTTGTCCCATGTATTGCCCCCTCTTTGTTTAACTCTTGTGATTTCAATAAAATCATCGTGCTAGTTCCGCAGTTAACGTGTTGATAGTTCAAAGTCGGAGTTCAAAATTTACAGTTCGAGTTAGCGTGTCGGATTGTTGGTTCTTAAAAGATTGTTGTTACGTTCCGTGTGATTACTGCCGTTTGTTTCGATTATATTGTTATTACACTGTAGCAGTGTACTCCTTAATCCATAAGGATATAACAAGTATAAAAATATAATATACTAATTTATTTAGCTATGACACTTTCCATGGAAATATGTCACTAATTTTCGGCTCATGAGAATGCTAATAATTCGATGACGAATAATTGAGTCTTTTGAAGCGTTTCATCTTCCCAGTTTTAATTTTTACCGAATCAGTCACTGAAGTTTTCTCAGTATGTGATACGTTGGAAATACTGTGTGTATACACAGCCATATTCCCCAGTTACTTCAAACCATTAAATCATATAGAAGCTAAGAAAGGTAATTTCAGGCAAAACATGGTAATAACTATTAGCCCAGTCGTCTAATATCCTAAATACACAAGATTTATGACTCACACCTAAATAACAAATAAGAAATTTGCCAAAAAATATAGTTGTGATTTCGACAAATTAATAACAAATATAACTAGAATAAATTATTTAATCCAAATAAATATCATAGAATATTTCACTTTAATTTTTTTTTTATCTGAAAACTTCTCATTAGTAATATTCTGTTTGCATTCGTTGTTGACCACCTCAGGCATAAAACAAGAAAGCTTGTTTCATGTGTGTAATTTATGTTTTACTTGCAGACTTTTAAATGTAATGATCATAACATGATTTAAATTTTGATTCCTGGAAGCAAGTCGTTGTCAGTCAGTCAATCATTTTTCTCCTCGAAGTATATGCGTATGACTGTAGATATATACACTTCCTTCTATGCATGCACGTATACGTGAATGTGTGAAGTTTATATTTCAATAACATGTTTCTTAATTAAGAATTGTCATAAGACACAATCAGATTGTAAATAAGATACTTCATTTGAAATACCCCTTTGGTTTTCATGTCTTCTATGGCTGCTATAATTGTAACCTGCGACAGATAAATCATCCTAATTTGTACACATTTATTAGATTAAAGTGTGTTTCTCATCATTTAATTGTGTTAAAAAAGCCGAGGGTTGGTGAGGGGAGGATGAGAATGGGTAAGTCACACCTGTACTTAAACAAAAATAACTTCATCCCACAAACTAACAAATCTTACCTCGGCAACGTATTCTTAATTTTTAACTTTTATAATTACTGAGATGTAAACTAATCTTGTGACTGGTTGTGTATCTCTGTGCTTATATACCTACACGCTTTTATTCAGATTATTCTGGAGCACGCTTGTTTTATTGTGTATCTCTGTGCTTATATACCTACACGCTTTTATTCAGATTATTCTGGAGCACGCTTGTTTTATATAATTTCTAGCATAATAGCATTTAGGATGAATTTTAGTATTTATTTCTGTGAAAGTGGTAAATACATATAGTATACATACATATTCTTATTTCTTTATTGCCCAGAAGAGGCTAAACACAGAGGAGACAAACAAGGACAGACAAACGGATTAAGTCGATTACATCGACCCCAGTGCGTAAATGTTACTTCATTTATCGACCCCGAAAGGATGAAAGGCAAAGTCGACCTCGGTGGAATTTGAACTCAGAACGTAAAGACAGACGGAATACCTATTTCTTTACTACCCACAAGGGGCTAAACACAGAGAGGAAAAACAAGGATAGACAAAGGGATTAAGTCGATTACATCGACCCCAGTGCGTAACTGATACTTGATTTATCGACCCCGAAAGGATGAAAGGTAAAGTCGACCTCGGCGGAATTTGAACACAGAACGTAAAGACAGACGAAATACCACTAAGCATTTCGCCCGGCGTGCTAACGTTTGTGCCAGCTCGCCGCCTTATAAATACATATTCTTGCTACCTGATCTCTATGCATGAAGCGATTAAAGTGTGAATATTTTGTGCGTCACCTTCCGGTCAAACAGTTTTGTTTCAACGTTTTGTTTGTGCGCGTTCACACATATACGTGTGCATGGGTAACATATCTTTTTAGTAGGCTTGTAATTGACAAGTGGACTGCATATAACTGTAAAAATATAAATGTGTTATTATTATTATTATTATTATTATTATCGAATTTAGGGTAATGAGCTGGTAGAGTCGTTAGCACGTCGGGCGAAATTTCGCCCGATTTTATGTCCTGCGTTCAAATTTCACCGAGGTCAACTTTGCCTTTCATCCTCTCTGGGTTGATAAAACATGTACCAGTTGAGTACTGGAGTCGATGTAATCGACTTTTCCCCTCCCACAAATTTCAGGCCTTCTGCCTTTAGTAGACAGGATTATTATAATCGAGTTATTTTCATTCAGTTGGTCAAAAGATATGCAATGTCTTACACCAAACCTTTTTAGTGTAACGCTGTACTGATCCATAAACAATTTTCTTTCTTTTCTCTTCGACCACTTCTCCCCAAAGCATTTACATGAAGCGTTTCTTTTATTTTTGTAATTCTCGAATATTTCAACATTATTATGAAATTAAGATTATAGGTTTGTCCGAAACTTTAGAATTTTCCTCGTGGAGTTCAACGTCATTAGATAAAATCCACCCGGTGTATGCCACTTATCATGAAACTTCCTGAATTTTCAAATCTCATCACCTTCCGTCTCTTTATCACTTGTCTGCAACATAAAATCCCTTTTTTTTAGTTAGATTGATTTCAGTATAGGTACCATTACATATTCAGCATATCATATTTGACTTGTTCTAGGTCACCTTTATTACCGGTATCTTACTGTAATATAACATTATTTTCTTCATAAATATGTCATGCAATCTACCATTTTAAGGAGAAATGTTCTGTCGTTAAGTGAAGTAATAACTCTGTTGCGTACTTGAGTTAGTTATTATAATTTCGCATCACCTGTTTAACAGAAACGTTGCTATGTGATTATATATAAAAAAAATATTTGATTAACGTACCTCATTCATGGGGCCAGAATTAACTAATAGTGCACATCTATCAGGCCTGTTTCTTTTAATGGTTTCAGTGTGGTCCACATCCCTTCATACAATGTGCATGTACAAAGTGTCCCTGATTGATGCCCTACCAATTTTTTCTGTTTTAAAACATATCTGCTGAATCGGTTAGAATTTTTTCTTGTATAGTATTAACAAATTTGATCTTTACTATTTTGCTATTAGACTAAATCTAAGCAGAATCAATATACTGGTTTGATACTTTTTCTGAGGTCCTTTTCATCTAATTATCTATAATTAGATTGACTGTAATTAAGGAGGATTCCCGATGAGCCGTTGCACATACAGGTCCGTTGTAGTCACCGACATTAATGTTAAGTAGAGCCACCTCAAAAAAATGCTGCACGAATCTTAATAGTTTTTTTAACGACACTAGCTATCTCCGTAGTCACCAGAGTGGAGTAGTGTCAGGTCCTCCACTAACAATTACCTCCGATTTTATGTAAGCAATATAAAGTGGATTTTTCTTTGACTACTTGTCAATGATCTCTTTTAAGAATATAGCTGCTGTTTTTATTATTGTGAGTACAATCGACAGCTCATCCAATCTGAGTTTATCCTGATGCAACATTTCTAAGTCAGTCGTTCAACTACGATGAAAAGTTTTCATTCTTTTCATGAATTCATACAATTTCCTCATTCAGTTGTGTGCAAGTATACCGTCATATTAGCCATCAGACATAGCACGTTTGTGCATTACTTGATTAAGGTAAAAGGAAACAAGCAACTATAATACTCACGTAGCAGATTCCTGCAACATGCCATAAACTTACTGAGAGTCTCTGCTTTCTGCTCCATTATTTCCTTTATTGCCTAATCAGTCTTTCCAACATTAATAATAAATGTCGACAGTTATCTCTTTGAATCCGCTTAGAATAGGCATTCAACGTTTCTCTCATAACCTTCCATATCATCCAATGGGGTAACAAAGAGATATTAAAATTCCAAAACCCTAAATTTCACTGTGTCGTCTGTGAATACCATACAGAAGATAATATTTCATTGGAACCATTGCATTATAAGAATTTCTCGATTTCAATATTTTTCTCTATCCTACAAAAGTATATTTTGGACATCCAGATAAAATTATAGTTTGAAATAAAATAAAATCTATTATAAAATTGAATAGACGCAGGAGTGGCTGTGTGGTAAGTAGCTTGCTAACCAACCACATGGTTCCGGGTTCAGTCCCACTGCGTGGCATCTTGGGCAAGTGTCTTCCGCTATAGCCCCGGGCCGACCAATGCCTTGTGAGTGGATTTGGTAGACGGAAACTGAAAGAAGCCTGTCGTATATATGTATATATATATATATATAAGTGTGTGTGTGTGTATAAGTTTGTGTGTCTGTGTTTGTCCCCCTAACATTGCTTGACAACCGATGCTGGTGTGTTTACGTCCCCGTCACTAAGCGGTTCGGCAAAAGAGACCGATAGAATAAGTACTGGGCTTACAAAAAAGAATAAGTCCCGGGGTCGATTTGCTCGATTAAAGGCGGTGCTCCAGCATGGCCATGGTCAAATGACTGAAATAAGTAAAAGAGTAAAATTGAATATTTGAGTTTATTGGTAAAATATGCAATATATCAATTCATAATAGCTTCGGTACTATTCGAACTCGTAACTTTCGAGTTTATATTGCAGCTTCTTAGCACCTGAATAAGCCTTTCCGCTAGCATGCACGAGCAAACTGGAGCAATAGTAATCTGTTAAAACGATTACGTAACATTAACTAAATTATGATCAAAATTTATTTTACATATACCATGAAATATAACCAAATATATATGAATAGACCTAGAACTTAGTTTCGGTTAAACGATTTAAAAATTAGCGTACAATTCGCTTTTAACTAGGTACTAGGTTAACATAAAATATGTGATCGTAAGAAAATAAACTTTATTTTTAATTGTATTATTCAGTTGGAAAAGAAAAATTATACAAGACAAGAAAAATAAGAACAAGATAAATGGGTTTGTTTATTCTTAATAGGAATCGCAATGTTTCATTACATCTATTTCCTTTATTTATAAGAAGTCTTCTGATGTTAATCAAGTAATACTAGAATAAATTGTAAACTAAAGTAAATCTCAACAATTTAAATATTGTAAAGTGTGCCTGTACCTTTCATGTGATATTACTTTGATATCACTTTAAATAATTCAACAATTAATTTGAAATATTAAATTATTACATAATTGATTTATTTTCAAGTCTGAAAAGTTATTCCTTCAATTAAATTATGACTAATTTTTGATCTTGCATTTTTATTCATTGAAATTTATTAAGATATAATTTTTAAAGATTGAAGCAAATGATTCTAAACATTCAAACGTTTTAAACATATTTCAAATTACAACGATATTTTAGTTAAATTGCAATAAAAAAATTGCTGCAATAGTTTGTTTAATAATAATTGTCGAACATTTACTTGTGTGCAGGTATTAACATAATACATAAAACAACACTTCAATCACTCCAAAACGTTTTTGGCTTCATACATAAATCTATGGTAGATTCGGCCAAAAATTTGGACATTTATAAATGCCCTTTAGAGAATTATAGTTATATATAAAGAGATCATGGGGACCATTGGATAGAAATAGAATGAATAATTTAATTTAATAGTATAATATATGCATGAATGCTTGAATTATGAAAATACTACTATTGCTTCAATTAAAATTTTCGAAATTTTCACTGTCTTTAACAAACCACAAATACTGCCCTGAATCAATGGCCTAGGCATTGAACTTTTGCTAGCTGCCAAGAAATACCAAAAGTCAATTATCTTTATTGTGTGTGTTTGTGCGTGCGTGTTTGTACATATTTTTCTCTCTCTTTATTTTCCCTTATCCCTTTCTCTTGAAGAGCATAGACTCGAAATGTAAAAGACTTCTTTATTTTCCTGAGCTTCAAACTAATACACTTGCTCATTGTTCATACACGTCTTCGTCTTCTGTTTTTCTATAAATTTCTACTATATATATATATATATATATATATGCGCGTGTGTGTGTGTGTGTGTTTGTGTGTGTATAATAAGTGAAATTTCTTCACACTGAAAGCAATTAGAGAAAATATTTGAGATTTTTATCATTGAAGTGTAAAATATTTAGTTTTTACTAAAAGATGAAACCGGTTTCAATTGTTCGAACCTTTTAATCCTTTAAAAGAAAGAGGTGAAAAGGGATGGATTTAAAACATTATATATATACACATATATATGTATATATATATATATATGTGCATATCTATATATGCATGCATGTATGTATATATATATATATATGTATATGTATATAAGAATTTTTTGCGTAATGAGATAAAAAAAACCAATGAGGGTATATAGATATTAAAGCGTTTATAGATAGAAGGCCTTACAGCTGTTTTTAGGATATTAATTAATAATATCCCTTCATCGGAGACGGTGTGAGAGGAAAAATTAAGTCATAGTTAGTTTCGATGTGATATAAATAGAGAGTGAGTTGGAGGAAAGAAAATAGATGTAAGATATTTATGGGTATTGAATTCGTAAATTCGTTTTATAGGCATAATAGTATATATGTGTAATATTCCAATATCCTTGGATTTTACTCAAAGGATATTGGAATATTACACACATATATATGTATATATATGTATGTATATTTCTGTGTTCCTTTCTGTCGAAGAGCGAAGGCTCGAAGCGTAAAAGACTTTTTCACTTCCCGAGCGTTAAACTAATACATCAGTTTGTTGTTTACACACCCGACTGCGTCTTTTGTTTCTTTGTAAATTCTCACTATATACGTATATATGTATATATATATGCATATAAATGCTTATAGATATATATGTATATGTGTGTATATACACACACGCACACACACACATATATATATATATATATATTTGATACACATGCACTTGTACGTCTGTGTGTGCATGCGTTTTTGTGTTTGCAAAACTAAAATAATTACCGATCTACACGAATTTAGTTATGATACGACGTAATTCAGGTTATTACATATTGAAGGCACAATGAGATTTAATTCCAAAAGCATAGGCAAATCTGATCTTGGAATGAACTGAAGCAAAACATTTATAATCTATTCTAAATTATTCCTTGCTTTAACTAGCTACAATTTGATTAAATTTCTTTATTATAATTTGCTACATGTTACTTTAAAACATTATAATTTGCTACATGTTGCTTTAAAACATATTTTTCATTATTGTACCTGAAATATTTTGATCACTAATTCTACTTAAAAGTTTTTTTTAATTATATAATTTCTTTAACGATTTTTGAAAAACTTTACATGGATGATATTACAGAAATAGTTCTTTGGAATATATAATTACGTGAAAATGAGTTAAAATTAGATATGAAAGACAGCACATAACGAGAAATAGAAAATAGTAAAGGAAGATAGAAATGTGAAATATCAGAAGGAAATGAAACGGGAAGGAAATGGACTAAAGAAATTGTGATTGTTTGATATATGATTCTGAAACTTACTTTTCACTTTTCATATCTGTGGACAGATTTCTGTCATTTAGAAAAAAATTCTATCTCAGCAATGTTGCTTCGTTTATAAACTATTTTATCATGGCCACAACCACCTTCGCCGCCGTCTCAACCGCCACCACTGTAACCACTGCTACCGTCACCACTACCGCCCCCATCGCCACTACCACCCCTCTTGCCGCCGCCATCTGAGTTAACAGAAATTACATCAATGCAATACAAACTCATGAAATTAGTTTGAATGTATTGTCTTCTAAATTGAGTTTCATATTTTCTTTCTGCATTATATATATAATTTAGCATACCCTTTTCCCTAAATTACTATAGCAGCGGAAATATTTATAATGAGTAATATTTGACTAATCCAATCATAATTCCGATAACATAAAGACAAAGCAATTGCATATATAAAAGGGAAAACGCCCGCTCAAATCCACACACTAATTCTCAACATGTAATTAGAATCTTCAAAGATAGTAAAATATCTGAGCCTTATAATTACTAATAAACTTTGCTAGCGATTCCCCCTCCAAACTTTGGAAATACTTTAACCGAAAATCTGGTTACTCGAAAAGTGTTTAGCTTTCCTCGAGAATTAAGTGGGCAATCACTCCCATATCCTAAAAAAAGACTTCTAGACTAATTAACATGAAATACCTGACTGGTCTTGCACTAACTTTACTCATATCTAACTTAATCACATTTCCTCATTATCCACATTGTGTCACACGTTCATTAGACTTCGCATTTACAACTCCAAAAGTAAACCTTCTGGTATCTTTTCTCTGCCCATGGTTTTCATGAAAATCGTCAATAGGAACATGAACTACATCAATCCTAATTTTTTCACAGAGGCAGTGAAATTTATATCCAAAGACATTTCTTCAATGTAAACTGGAGTCAATTTACTTTTAATGCTACTTTGACAAATCCTATACACAGTATAGGCCTTAGAAAATTATAAGGCTGTTGTGTACAGACTAAATAAAGCTACATGTAGTAACATGAGCAACTACACGAAATGGCAGTAACGACAATTATAGACAGTATCCGAAAAAAGACAACATGGCCGCTATCGGGAGGCTTTTGATTAGTAGACAACTTAAGATGAGCTTTTGCTTGGAAGACAGCTCAAGACCGTATCAAAATAATTCCATCATCTATAATATTAGCTATTTCAGCAACGATATCAGTTAAACAAGTATTTCTGCAGATCATTACCAATGATTATAATTTCAAGTTTTTACACAGGCCAGCAATTTCCATAGTGCAGGGGCAAGCCGTTCACATCGACCCAAGTATTGGGTTGTTAATTATTTTATCGACTCCGTAAAGGAGCAACTTCGACATTAATAGTCGTATAAAGCCATGAATTGACTGAAACATTGGAACATTGCACAAAAATATTTGCTCTTTTAACTTCTCTTTATGTCTAGCCTTCTAATTCTTCCAGGATTGATAAAATAAAATACCAGCCGAGTACTAAGGTAGATACTATCCTCTATACCCCCACCACAATTAATTGAATCATTTCTATGCTAGTTGACAATATTTATTTTTCTGTCTGCCTAAATTCGGAGGTGATAACTGGTAGGTGAGTGATTTAGATATATCCGAGGAGTTTAAGATTAAAAGAAAAAATAACAGTTGAATTCCCGTTGGAAATTGAAACCATCTTATACACTTAATAAACTAAGTATTTATTAAGCCACTACATCATTCATTACTGCTGTTGCAGCACTGTGATATTCACACAAAGCAAAGTAATACAAATAAAGGTAACCTTAAATATATGCAAACATACACACACATACATATGCATGTTTGTATGTATGTTTAACAGCTACGACAGTTTTAAGATAGCTTTAACCGGAATTTCTATGAAACCAATCCATTTGTTTGAAAAGCAGGGAATGCTGGTTAACGTTAAAGAGGCTTTCGTGTAAAAGAGAAGTTGCGTGCTTGCATCCTAACTGAACCAGTATCAGTGACAATATTTGATTAACAAAAGGGGGATTGCCTTTGAAAGAGGGAGGCTTTAATCAGTGTCTTATAGAAGATCAAGAGAACGCTTACAAGTTACTTGATACTATTCAAACTACCAAGAAGAATTCTGAATGGCTTCTGTAATTTTATTTTCTTCCTAGTTGCTTTCATTTAATTAAAGGATGAATTTCTTGATGACTTATAGATCGAAATGAAAAACAACAAATTAACAAATGAATACGCTACTGAAATTTAGGTGCAAGTATTTTGGAAATACCTTTAAAAATCATAAAATTATACATACACAGGCGTGCGCATAAGCACATTCAAACATATGTAAGTACACAGTATTCTAAAATGTTATCTCGAAATAACAAAGTTCCTCTCAACTACATAATTACCACTCGGCGAATTAGCAAATTATTTATCACCAGGAATAGAAATTGAAAGTATAAGAAGTGAGGATAACTTCAACGAGGCTATGACGAATATAAAAAAATTAAGACAGGTATAATATTAGAATAAAAATTGATATTACTTATCTTTAGCAGAAATCTATTTGCAAGTTTCATTTTGCTTTCATATTCAGTATTATTGTAATCACAAGAGCAACGATTTGGCAGAATCGTTAGGGTGTCGGAAAATGTTTTGTAGTATTCGTTCCAGCTCTTTGAATTCTGATTTCAAACTTCGTCTAGATCAACTTTGCTTTCAGCCTTTCCGGGTCGATAATATAAAGTGCCAGTGTCAGAATCAGTTAGGGCGGTACAATTGCATAACCATTACAACATCAGAAAACTCTTTCTGGCATTTCTTCCAGTGCTTTGTGCAGATGTCAAGTCTGGCTTTCTTCTCCCTGAGTTCCATAAAATATGGTACCACTCAAGTACTGGAGTTGGTGTATTTGATTATTGCTCTATTAAACGAAATTAGTGATTTTGCATCTAAATTAGATGTATATATCATTAGGGTCATGGATTCACGGAATCATAAGACTGTCAAGAAAATGTCTTGCAGTATCTGTTCCTGTTTAGGCTCTGAGTTCGATTTACCCGTGAAATCAAACTTCAGCTTACATCCTCCCATTGCAGATGAAGTAATTATTTTATTGAAATCCTGGACTAGAAGGAATGACTTTATGTGTTGTTGCTAGAGGCTCGTCATTGAATTTTTTCATAGTAGAGCACAGAGAACTAATTAAATACCGTCTTTAAGTCTTTGAAGATAATGTTAGCTCATCCACAGGGTATGGAGGTTTAAATCTGCGCAATAATACTTCTATTTTTACAGGGCCCTCTCTGGAATTTGTTGGGATCATGCCTACATTAGAAATAAAGTAAGGTTGGTGGAATTTAGGAATTGAAGTTGACAATATAACAAACAGATGATTTGCTGATGACGGGAGTAACTGTTAGGAAGGGGAAATGTAATTGCTTGAATTAGTCAGGCACCACGTTAGAGCTACCACCAAGATGGTATAGAAATGAATCCTGAAGAAATCAAACAAACTCAGCACCAGTGACAACGGCGTCAACCCAACAGACATATCTTTACAAGGACAAAAGCTAGGGATATTGCAGAAGTTCAAATAGGCGGTAGCAATTATTAATGATAAAAGAGTAAGGGCTGGAATCATTGCAAAATCTGCAAAGACAATTATTGTACGAAGTAATTTCGAACAAATGTAGAAATATAAGAACATCATTACCAACAAGAAAATCAGGCTCCGATTTTCCTTGATTCGTTCCAAACTCCTGTATGCATGCGAGACATGGTCTGTAATGATAAAGATTGGGAAGACGATAATGGCATCCAAAATGATGCGCTATCGCAACATCTTAGGTATTTCATTATTGGATTAAATTACAAATGAGCATGCTTGCAAAATCATCAAGGATTAGAACTGGTCCCATGCAATTTTTCTCACAATAATAAACAAAAGCAAACTGAAGTGTTATGGCCATATAACAATGATTCCGAAAATCAGGCTCCGATTTCCCTTGATTCTTTCCAAACTCCTGTATGCATGCAAGACATGGTCTGTAATGATAAAGATTGGGAAGACGATAATGGCAACGAAAATTATGTGCTATCGCAACATCTTAGGTATTTCATTATTGGATTAAATTACAAATGAGCATGTTTGCAAAATCATTAAGGATTAGAACTGGTCCCATGAAATTTTTCTCACAATAATAAACAAAAGCAAACTGAAGTGGTATGGCCATATAACGATGATTCCGTCATATACCGACGTTGAAGGGGAAATATAGACGGAGAAAAAACATCCAAAAACAGATGGGCTAATCTTTAGATATGAACCGAGCTGTAGCACATAAGCACGAAAGAGGGAGACAGAGCAGGTATACAGTTTTTTCAACAAGGTGCGCCTGCAGCTCCACTGGTTGAGATCATAAGACTGGGAACGACCCACCATCCATCCATCCATCCATCTTTGCATTTATGTGTGTGTGTGTATATGTGTGTGTGATTTGGGATGCAAATTGGAAGATAGGACTGAAAAACTTATTTATATCATTATCATTGAGTATTGTCAAAAGTTTCAGAGTAATTAAAGAGGATGTGTTTTGTCAGAAATTCATCCATTCATATTACTCCATATTGAGTACAAAACAAATCGATAGATGAAATCTTAAATATCACTGGAATATATATATATATATATATTATATATATATATATATATATATACATACACACACACAATATATATATATATATAATATATTTATATATATATATATATATATATATATTATATATATATATAATATATATATATATAAATGCACGCATAAATATATACATATACATACATATATATATATATATATATATATATATATATATATATATATATGAATGTATGTGTGCATAAATGTATGTATGCATATATGTGTGTGTATGTATGTATGCTGATATGTATATAATATATGTTTATGGATATATATATATATATTCAATATTTACTTTTGTTCTTTTAGTAAAACTATCGTATCTCCAGTTGCTACAGATGCTAATATATCAAAAATTGTAGAAGTGCAGTTCAACGGTTTTGCTATGAAATGTTGAAATTACTTTTTCGCTTTTTGAAAAAGCAACGTATTTATTTTTGCATAATAGCAACGATATATACGTGATTTGATCAATAAATATCTGGACTGTTGCCATAGTAACGAAGCTAAAGCACGCAGAGTGAAGCTGCTTGGCACAGAATGAACTTGAACTCTGCTGTGCGTGTGCACTAAGTTTTAACGTCCTAGCTTGCTTTCGTTGTTTTTAGCAATGCTTGGAAGGAACGTGTGTAACGTGTGATCATCGCATTGACCATGACAGAAGGTTGAACAGAGAATCTGCATAAAATTTTGCCAATAGCTTGGCGATGCCCGCTCAGACGCCTACGCAAAGGTTTCAAAATGTTTTCATCTTTCTTGACACAATCAAGGAGATCTTGTGCCCTTGTGCACTGTAACTCGAGTGTCTTTCTGATCAGCTGAAAGCAGTATTGGCACGAACTTGGCAGACACGCGTCTCATACCCAAATCTGCACATCCTCTGATAACACACGGATGGTGATTCGACCATTTCCCCTCACAGCTGCACGCACATCTGCAATGTTTTTTTCAGTTATGCTGCTTGCGGGTATCTCAGAACGTTCTTTACTATCGACATTTTCTCGGCCATCACGGAAACGTCTGAACCACTCGGACACTTGTGTGCGGCACATACACTCCTCTCCATACACTTTCTGCAAATTTGCATAGTCTTCAGAGCAGGTATCACCATGACAACTTTCTCTGTCATGGCAATACAGATGTGTCGCAATGTATCTTCTCCTTTCGTAGAAAGAACATCAGCAACTTGAAGGAAAGATCTTCAGTTATATGGAAAATCGAATATAAAATTACAGATACAAAAAGAAACGAACACGCAATATGGACAGAAATGAATTAAAAATAATCGGTAACAGATACGTATGTATAAACGCCCTCGCGCAAGCTGCATGGCGCGTGTACACTCGCTTATACAAGCATCCATATAAATGTATGTATGTGTGTGTTTGTTGGTGCGTGTGTGTGTGTGTGTGTCTGTTTGTGTATATATATTATGTGTGTGTACATATATACAAAACCACAGCTGTGAAATATGCTAAATTTCGCGTGAGGAAAGAAACGAAAAGGAGTAAGAGAAAAGGGGATTGAAGAGAGAATGAGGTTATAGAAGGACAGTAAGTGAAATAGAGTGAAGATCTTGCACTCATCATGACCTTCAAAATTGCTTTGGGATGAATATACAAAGACATGGTGTGTGGCGTGACCATCATTCACTTGTAGTCGCAAAGGAAAGCTTCTCCTTTTCAATCTAATAAAAGAAAAACTTACTGGTTATTCATCTAACATTTTTATACCTATACCACATGAATGCGTAACGCAAGTGATCGGCAGGTTATCTAAGCATATACGTGTTTCTTTGTTTGAGAGTTTGTGTGTATATATTTGTGAGTATAAACTATTTATACGGCCATGTATGTATCTCTGCATAATCATATTTCTGATGCATATTCATATCAGTATGAATGTACGTTTGTACGTTAAAAGGCGAATATGTATGTAGGTGTATATGTGAATGTCTGTATATATCGTTCAGCATCTGGAAGCAAAACGTATATAATATTCGTTCATTTTCCTTTCAGTTCATTCCAAATAAATAATATTCTATACAACTTAATTGACAGAATTATATCTGTTTCTTTGTGCGTGCGTAAAGGTTTATTTTTCTGGTCACAGATTTTCTTCCCTTCTATTTTTGTCTTTTTATAGAAAAGGTTGCTCTTTGTGCTGTTTCCATTGCTTACAGCTTCTTCGTTTTTCTTGTCTCTTGTAGATCCTCTCACCTTCATTCTTTTTGATTCGGAAGAACTACGAAGAAGGTTTATAGCTTATACACATGAAACACGACAGCTGAATAACTGCTAGCGTACTTACTTTAGTGAGCAAAGACCACATGAGTTCCTTAAAATAATCTTTATACGGATTAGATGGAAACTTAGGTTCAATAATGCTAAACATATTTGACCATTATTTTAATTAGTCGGGATGACCCCTGTGGATAATTTCTCTCAACCCTTATAATGAGGTGTCACTCTAACTTATATTCATTTCTTGTAGAACTATACGTATACTAATCTGCTTGTTCGTTCTCCCGTTATAATTTAGTTAGTTAGAGAGGTGGAGATGGAGTGCGTGAGATGTGGGGTAAAAGTGAGAGAAGGAGAATTGTGAGAATAGAAGAAAGAAAAGAAGCGTATAATAATACATTAAGGCCAAATGGTTAGTTGAGGGGAGAAGTGAAGAGCGATAGAAAAAGAGGATGAAACAAAAGTGGGAGAGTGGGAGAGAGAAGTATTAATGATCTGCTATAGGTTGGGTACGGACAGGTGAAGAGAAAGAAGGAAATGTTAAAGACAAGAAAAGGGGAATTACATCGTTAAATACTTTATTGAAGAGGCAGAGAGAAAGAGAGAAATATAAAATGCTTAGCAGAGGGAAATTTGAAAATCATATAATATATTATTGTAACTGGAAATGAAATAACTTAGCAAAATAAAAATAAAATTCATTTCTTTCTTAAATAACTTCTCTTAATCTCTTTCGCTCAGTGAAATTTCCACGGGTCCCACTAGTATAATGTTATACTGATTGGATAAATATTGATAAAGGTTTTGCTTCACTGAACAAATCTAATAAAGCCTGCCTAAATATGATCAGATTGCTGCCGCGTTTACGAATATTGCATACCATTGATATTAGTCTTCCGGGTAATATTTTCTATGTCTTCATTATGATTGTAATTTTATTAAGATTTCTAATCTATCGCCCATTTCCCTTCATCACATACAATTAACCTTTCATAACACAGATTTCACTGGATAAAATCAGTACATCTAGCTTTTATTTCCTTCCTCATTTCTTTTTCGCTAACCCTAGTAACAAAACATTTTAACGTTTGCCCATTCTTACAAGTAAAGACCAAAAAATCGTAGATTTTGCACACATTATGGCAATTTCACCTACATAAATTTCCGCTCATCATTGACCATTTTTCCTAATGCTTCTTTCCGTAGCTTCAATGGGGCCTTGCATGTCTTGAGTATTGAATTTCCGCAGGTATTTCTTGCCATGCTCGAAACATTAAGTTTTCTTTGAAGCAAAAGAAAGAAACATTGGAAAATAAGAAATAAGTGAAGCTATTTTAACGAACCTGGACAGGCTGCGAGTTAATTACAGATCTCAATTGCATGCAGATTATTGGATACAATAGCAACGTAGAACAACTCTTCATACACATATACCACAGAGCAAAGACATTAGCAACTCCTTTTCTTGAAGAAGGACCCTAACCCTGAAGTATTGATATAACAAGTAATAGTAACAATCAACCAGTATTATTAATTTTTTTATAACTTGCTACCTATTGGCTTTTTATAAAAAATATCTAAAACAAAAACACACATATACACACATATACATATATATATATAGGTAGATAGATGACTTTTATGATTTTTTCTGTTGTATGTGAGCTGCACTTAACTAATTTAATTACGTTGTTATTGACATGTGTGATATATAGAGAATGATGTGCACATATGATAGCTTCAAAATTCTATATTTCTTATATCACACATCATATTCTAGATGCAGACCTTACAAGAAGAAAAGTTTCTTTCCCTGATAGCCAACAAATTCTCTGTGGTTATTCACATTCGCTATATTTTACGAGGTTAAATAATATGAATCTACATTTTGTAGCATGTTCGCGGCTTCGGTTTATTATATCGATTTCTTAAATGCACACGCCATGATAGAATATCATGAGCGTTCACCAAAAAATTAACTACATGCGTAGTTCCTTGTATAATCAGATGTAGTTCAATGGATAGAATTCTAGTGCCAGGATTACAGCTATCTTATCTTATATGATACAGATTATGAACCGTAGCATCGTTAGTTAAACGTCTCTGGTGGGTCGATCACGCGCTCACTACACTTTTTATTGTAAGAGTTACAAGAAAACGCCTGTGCATTTCCGATGGGCAGACACAAAATATCTTCCAAATGTCACATGTGATTTTGTGATCAATGCATCAGTTCGTCTTCTTCATTGAGAGGTCCTGTAAACCGAATAATAACTTCACTGTCTCTATCTATCAAAAGTGGCCACAAAATGTTTGGTGAAATACAACATATACATGCTTGGAATCAGAATCGAAGTATAGATTTTGTACTTTTGAGAGTGCGACGTGTTTCTTAGTCCCAAAACAATGGCTTTCGCGTTTACAGAATGTCCTTTGTACACATTTGCAGATCACTCGGAATATCTCTAGCACAAAACACTTGAAATTTATCTACAAACTTGCAAGAATCGGTTGTTCTTTATTACAGCTGTGTGACATTAGGTTTTGTTGTAGCTGTATCTACGTTGACAGCGGAAGCACAGAAAACTGTTCTTTGTTGTAAGTTACTTGGAAGTAATGATGATGATGATGATGATGATGATGATGATAGCAATAATAATAACAATAATGTGTGGTGGTAGTAGTAGCAACAGCAACAACAACAACTGAAGAAGAAGAAGAAGGAGGAGGAGAAGGAGAAGAAGGAGAAGTGCTATTGATTTAGGTAGAAGGGCCGCAGTTTTTAAGGGAGAGATTAGTCGCTGGTATCGATCTAAGACATGTGAAGATCAAAGTTCATCTCGCCGGAATCTGAACTCAGAGCGCACAAGTGAGAGAAAACGTTGCAAATCATTTTAATGATGCTTAGTCACTTCTGTCAATCCAAGTTGGAGGCCTTAAATATGTCAACAGTGCTAAGGCCGTACCATCGATCCTGACACTTGAGTGGTACTGTAATCTATTAATCCTCAAAATATAAAAAAGCAAATTTGATTTCTATGTGATTTAAACTCAGAACTTAAAGAGTTGGAAAAACAGCCCAACGCATTTTGAACATCATAGACAATAACGTCTGTCTGATCGATTGGGTTGTGCAGTATTAACTTGTATAAAGTTTTCTTCACATATTATAAGACAAAAGACTGAAATAAAAACATATTCAGAAATGAACTACATAAAAATTACATCACTTCCCATTAAATTACAATATAACATGCACAAAATATGTCAATAAAATTAGTTTGTCTTTAATCTTAATGATTGTACATCGGAAAAGTATAATTAAATGCTTAGTATGAATTCTTTTCGACATTATCTGTAACTGACAACTGATAGGTATTGATTCTTTCCTTTATGTTATTTCAAATTTATTGTTATTCTAATAAATGTCTGTTCGATCTTGAATTTGTTGTTTGATTGCAATTTGAGAGACTCACTTAATAACTGATGGCAAATCTATCTATCTGTCTGTCTATCTATCTATCTATCTATCTATCTATCTATCTATCTATCTATCTATCTATCTATCTATCTAGGCTTTTCTTTCCACGGGTAAACCTCACCTGTCCTCCCCTTTACACTTCATATTGACATTTCTGTCATAACGATCCCTATTGATCAATTTTTTTTTCCTTTCCCTCCCCCCTTTTTTAAAAAAAATTTATTCCCCTCTTTATTTTGTCCTCTTTCTTTCCCTTTACGATCCCTTTTGATCAAAAACCAAACCCCCTTTTTTTACCCCCAAAAGAAAAGCTCTACCTTGTAATTTGTCCTGTCTGTGTGCAGCCCTGTGTGGCTAATAAAGAAACATATCTATCTATCTATCTATCTATCTATCTATCTATCTATCTATCTATTTGTTAGTCTGTCTGTCTCTATCTGTCTATCTATCTGTCTATCTATCTATCTATCTATCTATCTATTTGTCTATCTAGCTACTATCTGTTTGTCTGTCTGTTTGTCTATCAATTTATATATTAGTCTATCAATCTATCTTTCTAGCTATATCTGCAGCTATCTATTTATCTATCTATATGAATGAACATTTATCTTCTGCATTGTACCTTGTTACACGATTACTAAATATGATTGCATAAATATTTGTGAGACAGTTATAACTTAATAACATGGTTGTATATTAGTAATTTAATAGTATAGCATTTGTTACTTTCAAGTTTTAAACAACGTAACTATGTTTACGACGTTTATATTACAAGGAAATGTACTTATTAATTCGTTTGGCGTACGTAACTTTTACTAAAGGAAAGCATTCATTAAAATCAACACTGTCTAGAAAACTCTTATACATCCAGCCTTTAACATTAAACAAATCAAAATATAGATCTGAAAGATTCCTCATTACCAATTCCTGTGGGAGTTGAAAAATAGAAAGCAGTCAATAAATAACTTTTCTCCAAATTCTGGATACATTCTTCATTAATGTATAAAACATGTACGCCATATATATATATATATATATATATATATATATATAATATATATATATATATATATATATAACAGACGGACCAAAATCCTTCACAGGGATGTCAAACATCCAAGTCTGCCGGTTCAATCTCAGCAAAGAATATATAAAAACTATATATTCAATATTTCCATAATCCCTATATACATATATACGAGGGTGCCCAAAAGTGACCGGAAACATTTTCTGCAGAACGAGCCGCGAGAAACCACTTCATGTAACCCCCAGGCATCCCTTTCCGAACGGCGTCGTCATGTCCAGCCGTACTACTACTTGGTGGATCTTTGTTTTGCAGTGCTTCTCCCCCTGTTCGTCGATTTTTGCGAGGAATGAAACGAAGAAACAACGTGCTTCTACGAAATTCTGTTTTCTGCTGAGGAAAACGGTGGTCGAAACATCTGACATGCTTCGAACAGCTTCAAAGGACGCTTCCATGAGCAAAACACAAGTTAAAGTTCCACACTTTATGAATGGTTACATGTCACTTGAAGGCTACCCACGATCAGAATGTCCATTGACCTTCCGAACAAATGTAAACGTCAGGAAAATACGTGAACTGATCTTGGAAGACCGTCGCCGAACAAGTGGCGAACTTGCTTATATGACTGGTGCTTTTACAAACGAATTTTGAGCGAATGAAAAATTAGGAATGAAAAATTGTATCAAAAATATGTTCCTGGTTGCTCACGGAAAATCAAAAGCAGTCAGGATTGAGTGAGTGTCTTGAATTGAAAAAAGCAGTTGGTAGTTGATCTGGACCGTTTTTCGAAGGTTATCACTGGTGACGAAATCTGGTACTATCGAATTTGAAGATGTGTAAGAGGTGAAGAAAAAAAGACGGGGGTGTTAAAAGGCATTACTTCGAATGAGTTCCAGGACTGCTTAGAATGGTAGAAAATGCGTTTGGACTTATGCATTGCTTCAAATGGAGAATAATTTAAAGGCGATAAAAGTGCAAATATGTAAAAGTGAATTAAATAGTACTGCAAAATTTCGGTTTCTTTTGGTCAACCCATCGTATATATATATATATATATATATTATATATATATATAAGGAGAATAGGACAAGGTAGAAAATGGTAAGATAATTTTACCATAATGAACATTTTAGTACCGGTTTAAATTGTAAAAAAATTAAGTGAAATATTTTAAAATCTATTTCCATACTTTCCAAATACATGGGACATTTTCCATTTTTCTGTCTG
>NC_042998.1:5029923-5032423 GCF_006345805.1 Octopus sinensis | reverse complement strand
ATCTATCCTTTCCGCATCGTTTATTAACTTTTTCCTCTTTTTGATTGTCCCGAAACCTCTCAATTTTTCTCCCCACTTTGTTTTCTTTCTCTCTTTCCACCCCTCTCCACAAAATATTTTCCTCCTAAACAAACTAAAAAAATACATCCGATTCATATAAAACATAGGTTCTCAAAGTGAGCGCTACTGCCCTCCAGTAGGCGTTGAGACGATCTAGGTGGCGGGCGCAGGTGCCTAGGGAGGTAGTGTGAGCAGGGGCGGTAGAGAAAAAGGAGACGCTGGGAAGAAGGCAGTGAATTGGGGGACGATATGAATTTATTAGGATATTATTATATATACTATATACAAATTATATAGTATTATATTAAACACCAAGTGGTTCACAGTATATATGAATTAGTAAAATATTAAATACTTATACATTAAAATAGGGAGGGGGCACTGAGTATATAATGTGGCCATGAGGGGGACGGTGGCCCAAAATGTTTCAGAATCTCTGGTATAAATGAACAAGGAAAGGTTCCGTTTTTACCATTTCAATTTTGTCTTCATATGTTGGATAAACGAACGAAAACGCTAATTTAGAATTATCCAGGATTCTAAATGCTGCCTCCTTTTTCTCAACATATAAATGTATATACATATATATATATGTGTGTGTGTGTGTATGTGTGTGTGTGTGTGTGTGTGTGTTGTGTGTGTGTGTATACTTGTGTGTGTATGGGTGTGTGTCTGTGTGTGGATCTCAGATTATATATATTAATAACAGAAAAAGTATTCGGAATTTAGAGAATTCCTATTTATTGAGTGCTTTCAACTTTTTACCTCCGGCAGTGATTGGTAACGATGAATCTCTCAAATCTAAATTTTGTTAATGTTAAACGGTGAATGTATAATAGTTTTCTAGACAATGTAGACTTTGATGAATGGTTTCTTTTAATAAAAATTAAGCACGCCAAACAAATTAATAAGCAGCTTTCTTTATTATAGTATAAATGTCGTAAACAGTTACATTGTTTAAAACGTGAGAACAACAAACGCTATACTATTAAATTACTAATATATAACCATATTATTAAATCATTATTGTCTCACAAAAATTTATGTAATCATTTTTAGTAATCGTGTTCCAAATGCACAGTACAGAAGATAAATCTTCGTTCATATAGATCGACATATAAATAGCTACATGACATAGCTATATAGATAGCTATATAGATAGATCAGTTTCTTTATTGGCCACACAGGTCTGCACACAGATGGGACAAGTTACAAGATAGAGCTTTTCTTTTGGGTGATGAAAAAAACAAAAAACAAAAGAAACAAAAAAAAGGTGGCGTAGGTTTTCGATCAAAAGGGATCGTAAAAGGGAAAAGAGAACAAAAAAAAGGAAAAGAAAAAAAGAAAAAGGGAAAAGGAACAAAAGAAAAAAAAATGAAAAAAGAAGAAAAAGGAGGAAAAAAGGGGAAGAGGAAAGATAGATAGATAGATAGATAGATAGATGATAGATAGATAGATAGATAGATAGATAGATAGATAGATAGATAGACGGATAGACAAACAAATAGATATGGCAGTGTCTATACACACACACACATAGGAGGGTCCGTACCGAAAATAATGCAATAGTTATCGAATTTTTTTAGTTGAAATATATTTTTAAATTTGCGTATTTTGGAGGAGTACTTCATTTATGGAAACTATTCTTGCATTAATTCTTCACTACTATTAACTTATAAGCTCTGAGCAGAAGTAGCGTGCCGCCAGTGAATTATTGACAGAAAGAATCTACAAATTACCCATGGAGAGATATCATTGACAATATCATTTGCAAAGATAGTTGAAGATGTTTAAAGAAAGAAAAACCGTCACTGAAGGCAGACAAATCATTCAGTACGGGATTATCGACTGACACAAATTGATGTAAATGGACAGTGCAGTTACAAACTGATATATTTTGACGAAGTGGGTTATAGTCAAAGTGCATTACAAGAGATGTTTGGAGGCTTTGAGTATTGAAAAATATATGCTCAGTAGGAGGTCGGCTTCCAACTGGAATTAAATAATGGTGGAAATATATTCTGATCTGCTGGAATACGTTGATGAAAGTAAATGGAATTTGGTCACAAGGCATGAAATGTGGTGGTAATACTATGAACCGGAAAGAAAGGCGCAGTTCATGAAATGGTGTCACACATCATCTTCAAAGCCTACGAATGTTGGGCACCTGCAATTGGCACAAAATGCCATGATGACCGTTATGTAGAATGACAAATTTGTTATTCTCCTTGATTTTCTGAAACATGGTCCGCATGAGAACAGCAAGCGATACCGTGGGATATTCAATAAGGCGAGAGGGGGAGTTAGGAGGAAGAAGTTGAAAAAGGATCAGCGTTCACCATGCGACACAAACTTGGAACAAAATGAAGCAATTAGGCCCCATCCACGATACGTCCAGATCCGGTGCCCTCATATATTTACATGTCTCATCTAATAAAAG
>NC_042998.1:4974923-5024923 GCF_006345805.1 Octopus sinensis | reverse complement strand
TATATACATCTTCACGTATTTATTTTTACGCGCTGTAGTAACCACTGCTTTTATTTTCTATGCTATCGTAAATTACTTATCTTAGCTGTCACGTCTTATCACACGGCTTTTAGGACTTGTTCTGTTATGCATATCTCTCATTATGTTCTCGACGCCAAAGTTATGGTTTTATTGTCTCGCATTTGAGACGCTTTAGTTCCATGTTCCCTTTTGTTCTGTTCGCCTCCTGTCCTTCCTATACTTGTGTTACTTCTCACTCGGTTAAATGACATGATGTAGTCAGCCTCCCCCTTTTATTCATTTAGCTCAAGCTCTGCTTCAATGCTTACAATTAATTTCGTTAATATTTTGGCTTAGATTTTTCAACCTACAACTTCACGTTGATCAAAATACAGAATCATTTGTTCAGTTCCATGCAGTGATGTAAACAACTCGAAAGTGACTGGATCTGAAGATTAGCTAACGATTTTTGCAAGTGTTACGAGTCATATAAAATATAATGTTTAACTACGAAATGTATGTAGACTTTATTTACACATTCCACTTATGTTTTTCGAGTTTATATTTGTAATTATATATATATATAAATATAACTAATAATATAAGATGAAGTTTTTTTCTCTACAGAAAAGAATTCCTTCAAGAAACGTGGCAGCATATTAAAAAATACCTTTACGGTTAAAATTATAAACATCTTATAAGCAAGGGCTAGAGAAGATTATTCCAAAGCCAATATACTGATTTTCCACATATAATCCACTTGAACTGAAGTCGGGCAACTAACCGTTAGAATATTTAAATTTCGTTATCTCTATATTGAATCAATTTCGGAATTAATCTCATAAAGGATTCATTCTTCATCGGTAGAGCTTACGAGAGAATATAAGTAAGATACTTACATGCGTCTATGGAAAAAGCCGAAGCAAAAAACATAAGTACATTTAAGTACCTCAGTTATATCTAAAAATAAAAATTCTTTGGTCAGTCTCAGAACAACGTGTTGACTTTTCGCCGCTACAAATTGTAATGGTTACCAGTCCCTATAGCAATCAGTAATAAGTCTACTACTAATAATATAGGATGAAGAGAAAAAAACTTCATATATATATATCTTTTGATACTCCATTTGTCAAAATCGGCAAATCAGTTTTCGAATGCATAGGAACATACCCTCATACACATACAAATTCTCTTTTATATATATAGATATATACATATGCATAATAATATAAATCATTATATACTTATAATGAATAATTGTATAATTCAAAAACTTAGGTATTAAAACAGCTTCAGGGATATAAAATATTTGAAAACTGATATGTTTTGTTTCTAATATCGTCAAATGATTTAGCATCTTTTTCTTATATGCTTTGTGAATGGCTTGAGCAGGTTGTCTAAATGGGTAATAAGACGGTGAGTTTCACACACTGAACTACTATGGATCTATTCCAAATCATCCGGTGAGGTTACCTAAATGAATATGTCGGTACTTTCATAACATACTTCTATTAATCCTTGTCACTCTTGTAAACGTTGGGTATGCCAAAGTAGATGTCAGCTTCACGCCTCTGTTGATATAGCTCTATTCTATACCAGTGTATCCTTTTTGATATAAGGTTTATAAACATTCTAAGGTTTTATATTATGTTTTACTGATTGTAGCTTGGGATTTTTCGTAGTATGCATTGTCTTTTAACATAGATAATACTATATTTTGTAATATTCTGTGTCTATCACGCTAATTCATTTCCTTTATCGGCCTCTTTAATTGTTCATTCTTTATAATTTTAATATATGTTTATGTTCAATATATTCTTGCTAAAGTTTGATCTCGATTTGTTTACGTGTGTGCCCCGTGTTGTTTTAAGGCAGGGCACCCTGGGAAGTTGTCCAGTGGCCCCACGGGGCCGAGGGATGATTTCGAATTTATGTACGATTTGCTTTAGAGTCAATAAATATATGCTACCAAGGGCTTTGTTGCTTACCATCGCTTTGTCATCTTGTCATTTCGCTCTTGTGGGTTGTTATAATTTTGTTTGATAAGTTTCTAATTAAATATTACTTCAGCTGATTGTTTGGTAGCACAGAATATTTCTGTACCTGTGATCAGGGTCTCTAAATTATTATTATAATTTTGTTTGGTTGATGTTATCAATATGTATGTATGTATGTATGTATGTATGTATGTATGTATGTATGTATGTATGAATGTATGTATATATGTATGTATGTATGTATGTATGTATGTTTGTATGTATGTATGTTTGTATGTATGTATGTATGTATGTATGAATGTATGTATGTATGTATGTATGTATGTATGTATGTATGTATGTATGTATGTATGTATGTAAGTATAGATGGATGGATGGATGGATTTATGTATGAGTTCTTGCATATATGTACGATTTTTCTTTGAGATTTATTTACGTTCTTCTTGAGAGAGTTCAAGCCAGTTGCTAAAAAAGCGAGAAGACTTTTAGAGATAAGAGAGTTCGCAACTTTTGCAAATATGTGGTTGAGATGGTGAGTTGATGGAAATATATCTGCGTAAACCGAATGCAAATACCGATACATAAGAATCTCACATGGAGAATTTTTGGAATGTCTTACAAATCTTCACTGTGCCACTGATAGATTGAATTTGGAGAATCCGCGTCAGCCTCTTTTACTCTTTCTTTGTAAAACAACGTATTTCAAGGTTTTTGTTCAAATTCATAGGAACATAACCTCTGTCTGTCTGTCTGTCTGTCTGTCTGTATATATGTATGTATGTATTATGTATGTATGTATGTATGTATGTATGCATGTATGTATATATGTATTATGTATGTAGGCATCGCTGAAACCGACTGTCCAGGCGGAAATTATTGCTGTAATTTCTCCTACGTGAGGAAACCCTTTCCCATTTTAAAGCCTGTTTCATACTTTTCAGGTTTTACATTGCTATGGGTCTAATTTTTCAGTAATATTTCGTTATCAGTCTGCATTGAAAATCTACCTTAGTTAAGTAGCTCGCATACATACCTTTTTCGCCCCATTGGTGTATTTTAATTCACACATCCACATATATAGATATTTATGTGTTTGTATTTGCATTTGTATCATGTATATATATATATATATATGTTTATATTCACTGTGCATGATTGCTCAGTTGCGGACTCGACAGGGAGTTGAGCAAAGGATTGCATAGATAGTGGTTGATATATTTCTCTTGTTACTATTGTACCATTTCTGTAAAATTTCTAACAAGTGACGCAGCCGCATAAATGTCATCCGTTGCCTTATTAGGTGTTCAGTTGATTAGCAGGCAGAAGTGTGTAATGCAGATGCCAAGAATAATTGCAGTGCAGAAGACTGATTCTAAAGCCCACTGCTTTTCCTCTATCATGGGCATAGTTTCCTTGATCATCAGTATTAATAATAATTAAAATTTAAATTGTGTGCATATAAGTGTATACGGTCTTAGTCGCAGGTGTGATATCGTTCACAATTGTTGAGTTAATCAGAATTACGTGGTGACTTGTCTATTCATGCGACAGTTTTCGAGTGAATGTTAACAATATTTCTTTACTACATCAATATCTATAATGAGATTATTCATATATTAAAAATTCGCAGTACGTAATCATGATCGAAATTAAGGACTAAATTTGGTCATGTTAGTTAATTCTCTGACAATATGATATATTAGTTGTTGTTGCCTTAAAATTTACGACGTCATTCATATTACAGTTCTACATTTAAGAGATGAGGAATTATTTACATTATTTACATTATTTACATTTGACGGATATTTGTCCTCATCTTGTTTGTGTTAACAACAAACATGATGAGGACAAATATCCGTCAAATATAAATAATGTAAACAATGTCATTCATATTGCTGCATAATCTACCAAACACATTTTTGCTGCTTACAATTTTTATAAAATAATATATGATAATAATTGAAAGTTCATGAATTTATATATTACATTCTTTCCAATCGAAGTGGACATTAATACCTATTTCTTTACTACTCACAAAGGGCTAAACACAGAGAGGACAAACAGGGACAGACAAACGGATTAAGTCGATTTTACCGACCCAATGCGTAACTGGTTCATATTTAATCAACCCCAAAAGGATGAAAGGCAAAGTCGACTTTGGCGGAATTTGAACTCAGAACGTAACAGCAGGCGAAATACCTATTTCTTTACTGCCCAAAAGAGACTACACACAGAGAGGACAAACAAGGACAGACAAACGGATTAAGTCGATTTTACCGACCCAATGCGTAACTGGTTCATATTTAATCAACCCCAAAAGGATGAAAGGCAAAGTCGACTTTGGCGGAATTTGAACTCAGAACGTAACAGCAGGCGAAATACCTATTTCTTTACTGCCCAAAAGAGACTACACACAGAGAGGACAAACAAGGACAGACAAACGGATTAAGTCGATTTTACCGACCCAATGCGTAACTGGTTCATATTTAATCAACCCCAAAAGGATGAAAGGCAAAGTCGACTTTGGCGGAATTTGAACTCAGAACGTAACAGCAGGCGAAATACCTATTTCTTTACTGCCCAAAAGAGACTACATACAGAGAGGACAAACAAGAACAGACGAACGGATTAAGTCGATTATATCGACCCCAGTGCGTAACTGGTACTTAATCAATCGACCCCGAAAGAATGAAAGGCAAAGTCGACCTCGGCGGAATTTGAACTCAGAACGTAGCGTCAGGCGAAATACCCGTTTCTTTATTACCCACAAGGGGTTAAACATAGAGGGGACAAACAAGGACAGACAAACGGATTAAGTCGATTACATCGACCCCAGTGCGTAACTGGTACTTAATTTATCGACCCCGAAAGGATGAAAGGCAAAGTCGACTTCGGCGGAATTTGAACTCAGAACGTAGCGTCAGCGAAATACCCGTTTCTTTATTACCCACAGGGGTTAAACATAGAGGGGACAACAAGGACAGACAAACGGATTAAGTCGATTACATCGACCCAAGTGCGTAACTGGTACTTAATCAATCGACCCCGAAAGAATGAAAGGCAAAGTCGACTTCGGCGGAATTTGAAATCAGAACGTAGCGTCAGGCGAAATACCCGTTTCTTATTACCCACAAGGGGTTAAACATAGAGGGGACAAACAAGGACAGACAAACGGATTAAGTCGATTACATCGACCCCAGTGCGTAACTGGTACTTAATCAATCGACCCCGAAAGAATGAAAGGCAAAGTCGACTTCGGCGGAATTTGAACTCAGAACGTAGCGTCAGGCGAAATACCCGTTTCTTTATTACCCACAAGGGGTTAAACATAGAGGGGACAAACAAGGACAGACAAACGGATTAAGTCGATTACATCGACCCCAGTGCGTAACTGGTACTTAATCAATCGACCCCGAAAGAATGAAAGGCAAAGTCGACCTCGGCGGAATTTGAACTCAGAACGTAGCGTCAGGCGAAATACCCGTTTCTTTATTACCCACAAGGGGTTAAACATAGAGGGGACAAACAAGGACAGACAAACGGATTAAGTCGATTACATCGACCCCAGTGCGTAACTGGTACTTAATTTATCGACCCCGAAAGGATGAAAGGTAAAGTCGACCTCGGCGGAATTCGAACTCAAAACGTAGCATTCAGGCGAAATACCGCTAAGCATTTCTCCTGCCGCGCTAACGTTTCTGGCAGCTCGCCGCCTTCATGGACGTTAATACCGCTGCCGTCACATTAACACCGCAGTTTTGTTTTCTTCTGTCTCCTATTGAATTTATCTCTTTTTATTAGCTTTATACGTCTTACTTTGTGCAATGCAATATTTTGTAAGTTGTAAACAAAGGTAAACATTTATAAAATAGCAAAACATAAAAACAATGTTTAAATAACTTTACGAAAAAATTGTTTTGTTATAAAACAGAGATATGAGGAATAATTTGATTAGCTCTTATTGTTATCCGTTGTTATTTGCCTAACTTCTTTCAAATTATTGATGCTGTAATACTGTTTTCATCACGGCGAATAGCAGCGACAATTAGACTGGACTGGGAATGTGATAAAGAAACCGATCTTAAATTACAGGTAGAAAGGGACCGAGGAAAGTTCCATACGGAATAATTATGAATAAAAGGTAGAAAAATGGCCTCAATGTTTCAAGTGAAATTGTAATATACAAAATATATAAAAGCAATATATTTCTAAAAATGTAATATAATTATAATATTAAATATTTTACTACAATTTAGTGTTAAGACAAGGCGCTGTTCACTAAGTTGGTTGGCTATATTCACAATCCACTTACGATTATTGTATGTGAGATATCTTATGCTATCATATGAACGAGTTTATTTGTGAACCCTAAGGATAAGTAACTGCATACAGGTCAATCGAATATATATAGTCATACTTTACACTATATGTTGAATACTTTCACTTTACAAACAATGCGATATGAATTTATGTGTGTATGCGCATGTATATATGCATATACGAATGTTAGAGTCTGTATTTGTATGTACATGTATAGGTATATATATATATATATATATATATATATATAGATAGATAGATAGATAGATAGACAGATAGATAGATAGATAGATAGATATACATACATGTATACATATACATATGTATCTACATATATATATATATATATATATTATATATATATATATATGTATGTATATATATAATATATACATTATTTAAAAGCAGCAGAAATTTTCTGCTGCTTTTAAATAAAGCATATTACTCTACCCTGGTATTTGAGTACTCTTTTTTCCACCTTGTTCCACATTTATGTGTTTACTCCGGTATATATTATATATATATATATATATATATATAAGATGTAGGAATCGAGGTGTAGGAAGAAAAGTTATCTTCTAGCAATCCGTAGTAAAACAACGTAGGGACATTAGCTGTTTATTGAGGAAGGTTCTGTATTTTTTATCCGTATCGAAGTACAATAAACTGAAAAGAGTTATATATATATATATATATATATTGCAAATCCGAAACCCCATTAGGATTTACATGATGTAAACATTTTACTCTTTTGTGTTGTTACAAGTTTTGTTGTTGTTGTTAATACAATCATACTGTTTAAGTGTAAATGTTGAGATGTGACTTCAAAAAAGGAGTAAAAGAAAAACACTGGTCTTTGTGTAGAACAACCTGTTCTTCCTCGATAGTGGCAAAGGATACGAAAGTCCATGTCAGGTTTTTAATAATGCGGATGAAGCAAGAAGGTAACGTAGCTCATATGTTACCACCTTACGAGATAGTGCTCCACTATCATTAAAGGGTAGAGATGTTGATATACAGCACTGTTGACGAACTATCAACATATCCCAAGAATTGCATTTGAAAATTAACCCAGCATATCACAGCAAGTACAATGATTTTCTGGATGAGCCATCCTAGCCGTCCCAAAATGCAGTGGTTACAATATTTATGCTGGTATCATTTAGTAGAAACCAGACAGTTCAGTTCTTGTAATTCACTTGATGGTATAACTGGTGTAACCGGCGCTGCCAAACCACTGAAAAACATTCTGGAATCTCTCAAAACATTTGATGTCTTCCTCACACGCTACAGTTGAAAGCAATAGTCCATATAATATTGGTTTCAAATTTTAGCACAAGGTCAACAAATTCGGGAAGTGGGTAAGACACTTGTATCAACCCTAGTCCTCAAATGGTACTTATTGTATCGACCCCGAAAGGTAAAGTCAACCGCAGTGTAATTTGAACTCGGAACATAAAGAAGAGGGAAATGCCGCTAAGCATTTAGCCCGGCATGCTAATGATTCTATCAGCTAGGATGTAGAATATCATTGTAAAATCTACAAAACTAGAAATCAAAACTCTTTTGACCCATGTGTTCATAGTGACAATTTTAAATAGATCTACAAGGGGAGATAATTTCTGTCCAGGCATTCCTGTCATCCCAAAGGAGACGTTATTTCACTTCAAATGACGTCAGTTTTATTAAAAAAAATTTCTTCTGTGACAGTCGACAGGTTTCAAGTGAGTCATTTAGTACTCCTCGAGGTGAAAATCATCTCCTAGGCACAGAAATATATAATTAAAAAACAAGGAAAATGTAATAAATCACCTGACATAGTGAGTAATAACTCTTGTACACTGCTGTTGTACTTAAAAAAGTACTATTATTTTTTACTTCTTTCAGTCATTAGACTGTGGCCATGCTTGGGCACTTCCTTGCAGACTTATTAGTTGAACGAATCGACCCTAATACTTTCCTGTAAAGCTAGATCCTTATTATATCGATAACTTTGCCGAGCCGCTAAGTTACGGGGACGTAAACACACCAATATCAGTTTTCAGATGATGGTGGACACACATACACACACCTGCGATGGGCTAGCGCCTTATCACACAGCCACACCTTCGCCTATATAAGGAAAATATTTCAACGGACAAACAACGTACTAAATAATACAAGACGATAGAAAAAGAAAAGGATAACTCGTTAGATTTAAACAATTTCTGTATGTTCTTATGGCTACCTCTATGCTGCACGTACATTTCATTTAGAATAAATAAACTAAGCGCGTTAGTATTGTCTTAGTATTGTCTGAGTATTGTCTTAAGTCACTCAATTAAAATCTCTCTCTATATAAACGGCAGTTTGTCTGTGCGTTTTCTGTGTGTCTGTTTGCTTGTACCCTCACCCTGACCACGGCTTTCAACCGATTCTGATGAAACTTGACACACACATAGCCCAATGTCATAATTCAAAACTAACGCAGCAAAAATTTTGAAAAGTTCCCCCAGTTCTGAAAAAAATCGATAAATTCGACATGGGGTCGAGAATCAGAAACACAAACCGCAAACTGTCTAGGGGACGCAACTCCACCTTTTTTAACTAAAAAAAAATTTACCATCATTTTTTCCCATTTTTTTGCTATTTTTTGGCTATAACTCTCTAAAAATGCTTTATAGTTATTTCCCTTACAAACCTGAGCAACGCCGGGCGATACTGCTAGTTATCAATAAACAGAGTCTCAAAAGTATTGCACATGACAGAAAAAAAAATCAGCTTTAGATATGCATCTGTAATGCAAAGGAAGTATGTAAGCAGATTTAATTACAGACAAAAAGTAGTACGTTACAAAATCTTTTTGTCAGTAATTTATGTCTCATGCAATTCTCATGGAAATTGATTTAATCGGCATGCGGCACACGGGCATTGTGCGCGTAACCTTTGTTAATATATGAATGTATGCATGTATGTATGTATGTATGTATGAATGCGTGGGGGGGGGTGTAAACACACCCACACACACCTATACATATATATATATATATATATATATATATATATATAAATATATGTATAGGTGTGTGTGGGTGTGTTTATATATATATATATATATATAAATATAAATATATGTATAGGTGTGTGTGTGTGTTTACACCCCACACACAAACACACACACACATATATACATACATATATTCATGCGTATGTATTTATATATGCCCAAACATTCATACAAATATATGCGCACATATATGTCTACCTATATATCTAGCTATCATTACATATGCACATATATATATATATATATAATATATATATATAATATATATATATATATATATATATGCATGTATGTATGTATATGCATGTATATCTGTGTATAAACATGCTCATCCATATGTATTTACATATATGTGTGTGTGTGTGTGTGTAATTTTATATGTATGTATATTTAGTGCTAACTTTCGTTGTTGAAGTTCTTATTACCAGCATTTTTTATTTAATTTTTTTATTTTGTATTTTTATCTTTGTTTTTGCTGCTTACGATGCTAGATAATGGTTATGATGATAATGTGTAATGCGTGACTTAAAACTATTGTCATATCATAGTTAAGCCTTTAGCAGCCGACAAAATCAGTAAAAACTTGATGGCTTACAGAGATACAAAGAATGCAGTAGATCTGCGGTTGATATATAACTACGTAAACGCTATACGTACATACATACATACATGCATACATACATACATACATGCATACATACATACATACATACATGCATACATACATACATACATACATACATGCATGCATACATACATACATACATACATACATACATACATGCATGCATACACGCATACATACATACATACATGCATACATACATACATACATACATGCATGCATGCATGCATACATACATACATACATACATACATACATGCATACATACATACATACATACATACATACATACATAAATACATACATACATAAATACATAAATACTTACATACATACATACATACATACATACATACATACATACATACATACATACATACATACATACATACATACATACATACATACATAAATACATACATACATGCATACATATATATATGCATGCATCCATCCATACATACATACAAGCATGCATGCATATATCTACATACATATGTACACATATATGTGCCTGTGTGGATATATAGCCTACGTTTATGTGTGAATAGCCTATTGGATACTTACACACCAATATATGTATATATATATATATTATATATATATATATAATATATATATATATATATAATATATATATATATTTGTGTGTGTGTGTGTGTGTGTGTGTATGTATGTAATATAAATAGAGAGACACAAGTAGAGAGAGAGAGGGGGAGATAAAAAGACAAATGTAGGAGACAAGGCAATTAAGGCGAGAGAGAGAGGGAGATAAGTAGACAGACACAAATATCTATCGAAATGCAATTAAGCGTAATGAAATTGTCATGTGAAACGTATAGAACCTGTACCATCATTGTGTTTCTCAAATGTTCGTCTGTCTATCTGTCTATCTATCTATCTATCTATCTATCTATCTATCTATCTATCTATCTATCTATTTATCTATCTATTTATCGTTCTCTTTTCTCTCTGTCTCTCTTTCACACACTCTGTATATATTATATATATATAATATATATATATATATATATAATATATATATAATATATACATATATATATATACATATATATATATATAATATATATATATATATATATATATACACCTACTGTCTTCGTCTTTTGTTTTTCGTGAATTCTCTCCCTATATATATATACAAAAACACACACCATTTGTAGATTCTTAATTATCTATTCTCGCATTAACACAAAGTTGCTCATGCATATAATAATATATACACGTACACAAACAATACAGACATACATGTATAGAAGCATATATTTATATGGATGGTAAGATACAGATTTAGATTGTTCGTTTTGCAGATCCATGTGTACCCAATTCTTTTTTAACTTTCAAAATGATTATACATGTGTATTTCAATTATTTTAAATTTTCCTATAGTATATCCTTTTCTCTATTTCGACTTTTCTATTCTTCTTTCTCTTTCTTTCTTTCATTCTTTCTTTCTTGCTTTCTTTCTTACCGTCTGTCTTTCTTTGTTACTCTCTATTACTCTTTCCTTTTTTGTTTTGTTACTAAAATTCCTTTCCTACTTTTAAATATTCTGCAGCACTTTAGTAAGTTTGTATTTTTTTCTTTGTCTACTCAACTTATTTCATTTCTGTTTGTATGTTACCTTCATTAAATCTATCGAATGTTTTTCTCTCACTATATCAATCAGATTTTTATTTGTTACCATCGCTTTCTTTCTGCCGAAACTACCCTTCTTTACATCTTTCTATTTCTCATTTGCAATATTTTCCCTTATTTCTTTTTCTCTTTCTATTTTGCTCATAATCTTAGTTTCGCTTATGTTGAAGTCTCAGTTGTTTCTGTTCTTCATTCTCTCTACCACAATTTTACTCCGCTAGCATTTTCTCTTTTCCTTTCTCCAATTTTCATAACTCTCCCCCTTCTCTCTCTCTCTCTCCCTAATATTCACTCAGGCTTTCTATTTGTTCTCTCTACGACAAAGTCATCGAATACACATACACTCACATATATACATTCACTCACATACACACGCAACGACCCACATCCACACACATACAAAAGCACATGTCTGTCTCTGTTGCGGATCTGATAAATCACTGCCTCACTTTCTCTCAATCTGCATTTCAATTTTTATTTCGCTTCTCTTCTATTGTTCAAATTCATCACACACCCTCTCTATACCTCTCTTACTACACCTTGTCCCCTTTATCTATGTATTTCTTCTCTCTCTCTCTGCCCCCTCTCTCTTTTTCTCTCAGTTTATCTTTCTACTTTCATTTCCCAAACTTATCTATTTTATCATTTCTCTCTCTCCTTTTATTTGTTTGGTCTTCTAACTTCCCACCTCTTTGCTGCTACACGCTCTATACGCGCCATGTTTATTTAGTCTTCCACTTTCTCCTTCTTTCAACACGCACACTCATCAAGTGTCATACACTAGCTATTTCTTGTCTTTTGCATTTATTTTCTATTTAGATAACTTTTGCTATATCTAATTCAGTAATTTCTTTCTACCCACCCTTTCCGTTTCTGTCTCTTTGTCTTGCGCATAACACGCCTCACATCCTCCCCGATAAATTTCTTTTTATCTCCATTTAAGCGCCATCCTTTCTCATGGAGCATATTGCTGTGTATTTTGCAAGCTAGAAAACACAAGAAAACTTTTACTTGCAACTAGAAAATGCTGACTTTCATAATGAGGCATCTAGATTTTTTTATGCAAATACTTGATATTTTGGTTGTGTTTACCATCTCATGTTGCTTACTCTTAAATGCCTACGGCATAAAAGATGTAATTATTCTCGAAGAATGCCTGTGTATTTGAAGCATGAAAAAATATTTTGCCAATCGTTTATTCAATAGTAACCAAAGGTGAACATTGAAACTTATTCAATTCTTTTCCTTGATGGTATATCTTTTTTTAAAATTTCAAATGAATTCGTTGTTGTTAATTGTTGATGCTATTGTTGCTATTCTAGCATGCAGATTTCAATTATCAGTCAAAAGATATTTGTGATTTATTTATATATCTTATTTTACAGTATTTATTCATACCGTTGTTGGTGTTTAGCTCCTATCGACCCTCACTGGAAATACTTTTCAGCTATGGTCGTACGATCTTTTCTTTCATGAATCGTTTCTGTATTACTACATTCTCTAATCATACCTCATGTATCATACTATTTTTTAAGTCTCTACAGTGTAATGTTTGAGTATTTTAACTGCTATTTGATGATGACTGAATACATGGAATACATTGGCACACTATATCTATGAAATCCTTGTATTTACGATGAGCGCTGAAATATGTTGTTGTCGTCTATTGTTGTTATTTTAACGTTAATTATTTGCAGCGTAAACAGAAAATTATTGATGGATAATATATACTGTTTTTCGTGCAATACGGCTGAATGATTAACAAGCTCACTTCACAACCAAGTACCGGTATCGATCCCAATGCTTTGCATCTTGGGCAATACCATTTTCTGTTGTCACATCCCTCCATATCTTGTGAATGAAACCGGCCCAAACTATAGAAAGTACCATTGGAAGTATTGTACCTGAAATTGAAATGACACAGACTTGCCATATCTATAATGTGTGCTGGAGACTTTTCTAAGAATTGCATTAAGAGAACACATGATTGTGCAATAATCAGCTACTTACACCTTAATTCAAAAGCAAAAAAACCGAAAAACTAAATCCTCAACGTCGAACGACGGCGATCCAGTAAATGTTGATTATGAGGATGACTATCGTAATAATGAGGCGGAATAATGAGAAGGAATATAATATTTAGAAACATAATGTTATTTCATAAATCACTATCATGTCATTCACTATTGTTTTATACCTCTTTTTCAGAGGCTTTCCTTACCTGACCATCTCACTTCATTCATATATTGAAAAGCAGAATATCTAATACGGTCATCATGTTTAAGATATGTAGGTAGTGATATTGCTGAATATTAGGATGCGAGTACTTTTGACGGTAAGGACATCATCAATAAGTTAACCGTTAACATAAATTATTAGTGTGATTTTCATTGGGTTTATTATATTATCATGTCACGAGTAAACTATAGTTTTTAGTAGAAAAGCAAGGTTACATGCAATATCAACGTAAATACTGCATGAATTATTCCATTCTGTGCTGAGTCTTTTCATATAGTGTCAAATACATACATTTGGAAATCGCTGATCCGGCTGTAGACCCTAGCACCATTTCCCACTGTTTAATCACTAGATAATTTGCTTTTATTTGGAAACTGATATTATTAATGCTAATGGATGGTAACTATTACCATGACAATTATCATCATGGTAGTTACCATCACTATAACCATGATGATGATAGTTATGTTATTTAAGATGTTGCCGTCTATTGTGATGATTATGAGGACGAAAGTCATAATAATGAAGAGGAATATAACATTAAGAAACATAATGTTATTTCATAAATCATTATGATCTCACTCAGTATTGTTTTATGCCTCTTTTTCATTGTTGAATATATTCAGTGGTTTTTCACAGAGCTCTTCCTTTTCATAGCAGCTGCGATTTGCATCTTATGTGGCTATTAAAACTTTAATTCTGCCACTCGGATTCATTAAGCTGAATTATGTTGGCTGTTATTAGAACTACCTTATGGTTTTAGTTAGCCAATCTCTTTATATTCTGAATGATCAATTTGGCAAATGTAATTTGCCTTTTATTCTTCTGTGGCCACTAGCATTAATACTATATTAATAATGGAGTAATTAAATTAAAATCTTTATCACTGAGCTTCCAAGCCTTCATTGCTACAATTCCAAATGTATGTTTCTGCTTTGGACTTCGATAATAATAATTTTGTATGAATGTATCAAACAAATGATGCAATTATTTTACTCCAGGCCAGAGAAAAAAATAATAAACAACTATTTGTGGGATAAGGTTGTATCTCTAGGTTTAAAGCTATCAAAAAATTAAATATCTGAAAAATTATGCTGCATTCAATTGTGTTAGATCTCCACCCATTTCTGCTACACTATAAGAACCACGTCTCTTCTCAGGCAGGAAATATAAATGGTACAATATAGAAAACTTATTTCAATGTCAATATTAGCTTCTACTTCGCTGATCATGCATACATTTGTTTATTGAAGTCTCATATATCTCCCTTTATATCCAATTCATCATCTATATTACTCACACTCACACACACATATACACACACATGCACGCAAGAATGTATAGGGTGCGGTGAATAACCTGTCGTCTAAAAATGAAAAGAACACTGACATTTCATTTTAACAGATATATTTACCAAAATTACATTAAAATATCTTGAAATGTTAAAGTGTAAATTTATTCAATACATTCCCCATTGGCTTCAACTACGCCTTCCAGACAACTTTAGAATCTTCTGCAACTCTTCAGGAAGGTATCCTAGTGTAGAGAATGCTGCTATAATCCTTGGCTTCAGTTCAACTTTGCTCTTACGAGGAGTTTTGTTGGTCTCTCACTTAACTGCGCCCCGAATAAAATAATAAAGAGGGCTGCAGTCCGGGAAGATGTTAGAAGTGATGCGGGTCCTCCTGCTTGTGTGGAATGGTGCGGCACCCTGTTGTCAGACATATGATCTTCCAACAGCCCCCCCCTCTTGACTCAGGAAGGAGCACCTCTTCCAAGCACTTGATGTAGGACTCCGTGTTGAGTGTGAGGCTGTGTGAGAAGATGAATGGAGGCATAACGTCACCATCACTCCAAACACCATAATGTTGACTGAATGTTTGATTTTTATTACTATCGGAATTTGTCCTCAGATTGACAAACAAACGCTCTGAAATGTTCGTATTGGAGATTTCAGCGTGAATGCCGAGCAGTACAGCATGTCGTTTCGAAATTTCCGGCAGAATGAATTGCATCATGGTACCCTTTTATTCACAGACGATACCTAACTGACCCTACTATACTGTGTAGTCGACAAACTCAAAAACAAACAATTCATATACGCAAAATGAAAAATATAAATTGGCGACAATTTGTCCATCGCACGCTGTACATGTAAGTATATACAAACACACACACACACACACACACACACACACCACACACACACACACACACAGACACACACACATACACACACATATATATATATATATAGTAATAATAGCAATAATTCTTCGATGGAATTTATAAACATTTAATTAATGAATTTCTAAACAATTACGCGCGTTTCCACAAGTTACGTGTGTCTTTAGATCACACTCCGTATTCCCGAGATGATCATAATGTAGTTCATAGTATCAGTCAGTATCGAGAAGATTCATTTCTTCAGGCAATATAAAATGTATGAATATTTACCAGAGAGATAAAGGAGGTGTGTGTTGGTATGTTGGATTTATTTTGCTATTCAGTCTGCAGGTCTCCAGGATGGGTCGTACATTACTTTGTCGATCTCATTTCAGGCATGACTATAATAATAATAATAATAATAATAATTGTGTACAGTGCTCAGGTGCACTACAACTCATCTAAAGTGTATATATAATCAGGTGTAGTTTCGGCGGATTTCGGAAGGCATGAGGGCCTTAAAGGATGCAGTGTCATGGCAGTCAACAACTGACGCAGGCAGTTTGTTCCACGCTTCAGCAACCCTGAGCGTGAAAAAATGTTTCCGAAAGTCATGGGAGCTGTGCTGTTTTCTGACTTTGTAGGCATGTCCACGTGTGTTAGACACATGGAGATCAAAAAGGTGTTCAGTGTTGTTGTTGGTGAGGTGGTTGATAACCTTGTGGGTGTTTACCAAGTCCGTCGCCAGACGCCGGAGCTTCAGTGAATCCATGCCCAGGGAAACAAGGCGCTCAGAATATGGTAGGTGTCTGATGGAGGGTATGCGTTTGGTTGCACGTCTCTGGACAGATTCCAGGAGGTCAATGTTCTGAGCAAGATAGGGATTCCAAACTGATGATGCGAATTCCAAGTGTGGTCGTACCATAGCTGTATACAGTTTTAAATAGATGGCTGGAGAGCGGCTAACAAAAGTCTTGCTGAGTGATGCCAAGACACCCTCGGCCTTCTTGACAATTTTAGAGATATGCTTTGTCCAACGCAAATCACTGCTGACAGTGATGCCTAGGTCACGCTCGCAAGAGGATATCTTGATATCAGTGTTGTGGAGGAGTATGTGGACGCAGGGTTTTTTCTCCCAAAATGCATGGTGGTACACTTGTCCACAGCCAGTTTCAGTTGCCAGTCTGTGATCCATTGCTGCATTGTGTCTAGGTCTGATTGCAAGAAAGAGTTGTAGACATCAGGATCAGTCCTCTTGATTTCAAGGTACAGCTTGATGTTGTCTGCATATTTCAATACTGTGGCATTCTTTAAATTGGCATCTATGTCATTAATGTATGCCACAAACAGGAGGGGACCAAGGACAGATCCCTGTGGTACACCCGATGACATCTCATAAGGTGTAGAGTGCTGTCCTAGAACTGTGACGACCTCCTTTCGGCTGAGGATGAAGGATTTCAACCAGTTAAAAAGGTCATCCCCCACACCCATTGCAGAGAGTTTCACCATAAGCCTTTTGTGTGGCACAGAGTTGAAAGCCTTAGCAAAGTCAAGGTAGACAACATCCACCAATGAGCCACTGTCAGTGATCTGAGTAATGTCCTCAAGGAACTCGACAAACTGGTCACTGCAGCTGGAGTTAGGGACAAATCCATATTGTGAGGGTCGGATGAGACTGTGAGAGCTCCAGAAGTTCCAGAGTGTTTCTCTGACACACGATTCCATCAGTTTTGCAATACAGCTAGTGAGACTGACTGGGCGATAGTTGACAGGTGATGTGCGGTCACCCTTTTTGAACAGAGGAATGACACTGGCAGTTTTCCACTGCTCCGGAGTAGCACCATTGTTGAGACAGTACTGGAAGAAAATAGAAAGCTGGTGTAAAAGGAAGTGCCTGCCACGTTTGATAAATTCTGAATTAAACAGGTCAGCCGGTGCAATACTTTCATAGGGTGGCCTTTTAATTCTCTGGTTGTACAATGGTATAGCGTACGGCATCCTTAATATGGTTGGTCTGTTTATTTTTTATTTAGTTATATACTTTTTCTAAGCTTCAGTCCAAGGACTGCGGCCATGCTGAGTTACTACCTATTTCTTTATTACCCACAAGGGGCTAAACATAGAGGGGACAAACATGGACAGACATAGGTATCAAGTCGATTATATCGACCCCAGTGCTTAACTGGTACTTAATTTATCGACCCCGAAAGGATGAAAGGCAAAGTTGACCTCGGCGGAATTTGAACTCACAACGTAACGGCAGCCGAAATACCGCTAAGCATTTCGCCCGACGTGCTAACGATTCTGCCAGCTCGCCGCCTTTGCTGGGTTACTACTGTTTACCTTGCTACACTTTCAGTAAACCACCTCTGATATGTGACATTTGGTGCGTGAAGGAGTTTGACGTTGCTGTCCTCATCTGCAGAACATTTGACAGAATGCGATCTCGTTTTGTTCTGTAAGCGCCTACATGCACACCGTGCAGGTCTCTCATGCTTTGGGAGAGGATATTGAAGAGATGTACCTCTTTGAAGCCCACTCTGTTGCAGTATCTGGTTCTGTATCCTGATGCCAATGTTGGGATATTTGGTACCATTTAGTATCCCCCTCCCACCGTCCAGCTATTTGTGTAAGTGACAATTCCAAAGTTTGAAGCAAGCTTTTGTAGGATTTCCCTGTTGTATATTATTGCATATCTGTCCTTCCTTCGCTCCAGGGATTAGTCTTAACTCTTTCAGTCTCTGTCAGGTGCTGATATGTTGCTTTGTATCGATCTTACTTGTGTAGTTTTACTTGATCGTCTCAAGTTCCGTCATTAATTTTACAGTGTTTGGTGACCACAGTTGGGAGCAGTAATCTAGACGGCTGAGAATGAAAGTCCTCCAGGAGACCGTCATGGTTTCCTTTTTTTTTTTTGTTTTGAAAGTTCGAGGGATCCACCCGGCGAGTCGTCTGCATTTTATTGCCAACTTAGTAATGTGCATCTGGAAAGATGCACCATTACTCATGTCGGTGCCTAGGTCACGCACTGATTTTGATTCAGAGATTGAAATCCCTCCTGGGTCAGTGTATCCTACTGGAACAGCCCTACTATCAACTTGCAGTGAAACAGTTCCCCCCCCCCTGAAATTACCAAATCTTTTAAAGGTGATCAATTTCTGTTTTATGACTCAGGACCAGTTGAAAAACATAATGTGATATTTACAAGACGTAATTTACAGTGTTTATCACTAAACAGTCACTAGTATGCAGGCGGCCCATTTAAACAGTCGCTTTGTTATTTCACCAGTTGTATACACTACATGGATTAAAAGAGAAATATTCGCTGCCGCCCATGTTTGCGTTATTGCCGGACAAAACAGAAGAAACATATATAACTTTTTTTGCACAAGATAAAGATTCTTGAACCATCATGTGCACCATTGACAATATCGATCGATTTTGAGGAAGTGCATATGAAAGCATTCTTGAAACAATTTCATAGTGCAGAACAGAATGGTTGCTTTACCCACTTCAGCCAATGTATCTTTCGTGTAGTTCAAAGTAACGGTTTAAAACGAAAATATGAAAGCGGCCCTAATTTTGCTTTAGTGATGAAGATTCTACCAGCATTAGCAATTGTCCCAGTAGGCACAGTAACAAGAGCTTTTGAGTTATGTAGTAATAACAGGTTCCTTGGTGAAGCACAAGAAATCATTGATTATTTCGAGGATACGTGGATTGGAAGGCCTAACAGAAGGATGCGCGAAGCCCACCTCCATTCCCATTAAATATGTGGAATATGTTTTAATGAATTCTTGATGATTTGCTCAAAACGAATAACTCCGTCGAAGGATAGCATTGAGCATTCGAAACTCAAGTTGGGTATCATCACCTCTACATCTGGAAATCTTCCTGGGACAAAATTGTAGCATTGGCTTGCGTTACGGACATGAAAGTTTTCAATTTTATGTACATATCAGGTGTAAAGAGATATTCAGAACTGTCCTTTTTGTTGATTTCTTTCTCAGTTTATTTCCAGTCTGCTTTGTGGTGGTTCACATTGGAGATGCTTCGGGCGCTTCTCATGAGCTGCATCTTTGTGGGTTCCTTTGGTTCATACACGATCAACTCTATTACGTTGTAATCTGACATTAGCGTCGGTGTCCCTTTCACTTTATGGATGAGATTCACACTGTTTGTGAAAGTATATTGTTTGCTCTGGTTCGTTGGCGTATTATTTACTCCATATATAAATTGTTGGTGAGACTGAGTAGGGATTCCACCTGACTTTGCTCACACCGTGTCATTCCTGAGAGGGAAAGTCCTTCTGGCCATTTCACACTGGGCTGGTTGAAGTTTTCCACTAACACTGATATGCTCTACTATTTTGGTTAAGACCCCTTTTATTCTTGCAAGGCAGTCTTCGAATAGGCTTGTACGATTTGGGGCATCTGGTGGGCGATATTTACTACATATAACTGTATATGTACATATAACGACATATATATGTCGTGTTGGCTGGTGTGTACAATTAGTGTGTCACACTGGCTTTGAGTGTAACAAAAGTATATGAGGTGTGTGATTTTCACGGATTTATGATGCATTGGAACTTTACCATGGCTCCTGTCCTTTCTATCGCTTCGCAATACCACGTACTAAGATATATATTATTTCTGCATGTGCGTTGTCGCGTTTTAAGTGCATGTCAGTGAGTGCTATGCATAAGGCTTGATTGCATGTCACTAGTTCTCTCAGGAGATCTAGTTTGCTTGTTTGTATGTGTTCCTTCCTTGTTCTATAATGTGCTATTATTCCGTTTGCATTTTATCAGTACAGCTCTATGCAACCCCAAAACCTGGTTCACTAGTCAGCATCATTAGACTGTGGTCGGCACAATGGAATATATGCTTTATAAAACTCCAGAAGGTACACTCGATCATCATTCATATTATCTGACAAGCATGAAAGGAGCTGACATAGAATGCCACCTTTCCTTGCATACGGGTCACATCATTTATTTTGTGGGAAGAATATAGTTTATGATATCAATTATTCCGTTTCCATTATTAATTATTTCATCGTTGTTTCCTGTCTAGGATCTGAGAATTAATAAACTTTACCAGATGTATAATTGCATTTATGATACTAATTAATGGAACAAAATATACTGTGATTAGTAATTAGAAGATTCTGAATTGCTTTACAGGGTAAAATTATTGCTTCAAATCACTGAAACACGGCCAAGTTTGTGCACTTCACTAAATCCAAATGCCTAGCTACTGGTATATATAATATATATACCACTATAATATATATACCACGTAAGGGCATCAACACCGGTTGACAAGCGATGGTGGGTGACAAACACAAGCACACACACACACATATATACACACACAAACACACACACGTACACAGATACACAATTGCATATGTATATATACGACAGGATTCTTTCAGTTTTCATCAATCAAATCTACTCACAAGTCTTTGAACAACCTGAGGCTATAGCAGGAGACACTTGTCCGAGGAGCCACACGAATCAATGAGGTTGGGAAACAACCTTCTTAATAGAGTCACGTGTGCTAAGTTATGTGAATATCAAGTTGCCTTTATTATCTGTGTCGAATGTTGTCAAAACTGAATGCTCAATATTTAAAAGTAGTAGGAAATGGCAGCATCACTGTATATTACGTTCTGTAACATAAATGCTTACTAACATTGACACTGGTTTTAAAAACATAAACACATAAATATTAAATATGTGTGTGTGTGTGTGTGTGTGTGTGTGTGTGTGTGTGTGTGTGTGTGTGTGTGTGTGTGTGTGTTGTGTGTGTGTGTGTGTGTGTGTGTGTTCGCATGAAACCACATTATGTACTTGTAATGTATCATTTCTTTAATGTTTTACATATTCCTTAATTTAAATTGACCATCTTCAAAACGTTTTAAACCTCAAAATATATACAATTAATTGAATTTCGATAGTTCATTAGCAGTGTTTGTTTGTTTTGTATTCCTGAAACTATTGTGGAAACGTGCACAAATAATAGTAGTTTGAAAATGATGCATGAAAATGCTGGGATCTTAAACATATGCTATGGATTGTAATCATATTTTTAAAATTTCTATCCGTATTAGAAAGATGTGGACGCGTGAGAGACAAAATTGAGATACACAAAGTGTTAGCGAAAGAGAGTGAGATGAATAGACAGACTAACTAGATTGAAAGACAGATAAAGAGAGAGAAAGAGAAAGAGTAAGAGAGAGAGAGGTAGAAATAGAAGAGAGAGCTTTAGATATAAAGAGAACCAAAATGAAATGAAGATAATGGAAGCACAGAAACTCACCAGGCTCTCGTTTGATGGATATTTTTCCATAATTTCTTCCTTTGCTGTCTAATTAGTCAAAATAAATCAAATAAGCATCGAGATAAAAATACAAAGAATACAAAAACAACTTTATATTGCTTTGAGAAGCTTGAAAGCTATATAACAACTTAGAAATGACAATTGCATTTTCTGAAATGAGTAGAAAAATCAGTTATACCTTTCATCAATTATGTATTTTTCTAATTAGTGCCACGGATTTTTCAGCAACTAATGACATTCATGTGTGACATTTTATTGATTACAAACATATAATGTTTCTTATAGTTTTTTTTTTGGCTTTGTGTATATTGATTGTTTATTTTATTTTCTATTCTTTTGATTTACGTTTTGTTTGTTTTCTTAAATAGTTTATTTCTGAAAACATAATTGAAGAAAATTTATTTTAAGTTAAATTTAAGGAAAAACAAGTTATAAATTAAATTCTTTAAATAAAAAACTGATTTTGTGATTATTCAGTAATAAAATATGCTAGTCAAATCTAGTATAGTATGACTTGGAATATTTCAATTGTTATTTTAGTGCAAACATTATATTGGAATAGCTATACCACACAGAGTCCAATATTTAAATTTTCTGTGTTTTAGTACAATATGAAATAGTGTAACTCTGATTACAAAGAGAGAGAGAGAGAGAAAGAGAGAAAGAGAGAGAGAGAGAGGGAGAGGGAGAGAGAAACTTTTGATTATAATTGAAGGGAGAAAGATAAATTTTTAAAGTATCTGATTAATGAAAAGAAAAGACTAATATTTTTTTTGTTATTTTTTTCTTTAAAAAGACTTTCCCAGTTTCGGTTACAGATGCGGAAGAGCCAATATATTAAAGAATGTAGATACATTTGGGTTTGAAGATCCGATGTTACGCATGTTAGTAACTTTAGACTATCAAATATGTCCATCCCCTCTCAGCCCCTACATATGTTATCATTCATTACATATTTCAAGGTTGTTCTGTTGCGAAATTATAGATATAGGCGCAGGAGTGGCTGTGTGGTAAGTAGCTTGTTTACTAGCCATATGGTTCCAGGTTCAGTCCCACTGCGTGGCACCTTGGGCAAGTGTCTTCTACTATAGCCTCGGGCCGACCAAACCTTGTGAGTGGATTTGGTAGACGGAAACTGAAAGAAGCCCGTCGTATGTATGTATATATATGTGTGTGTGTGTGCGTGTGTGTGTTTGTGTGTCTGTGTTTGTCCTCCTAGCATTGCTTGACAACCGATGCTGGTGTGTTTACGTCCCCGTCACTTAGCGGTTCGGCAAAAGAGAACGATAGATTAAGTACTGGGCTTACAAAGAATAAGTCCCGGGGTCGATTTGCTTGAGTAAAGGCAGTGCCCAGCATGGCCGCAGTCAAATGACTGAAACAAGTAAAAGAATCAGTGGGAATTGTTCGGTTCTGATCAAAATCTTGAGAACTATATCACAAATGACTGTTTTCCGAGGTATTTTCCCGAAACAATAAAGGAGAAAATGTATTGTTCTATTATGGAGACTATTCTTGTGAAAGAAGCTTTGCCATTATCGGTGTTGTAGTTTCTACTGCTGCCGTTATTGGTTTATTCCGTGCCAGTTTTATTAATTGTATTGCTACTATCGGTGTTGCTGTTGTTGATCCTGCTGTCGTTAGGATTGTTGTTGCTTTTAGGCTTTGAAATATCAAAGCTTATATCTTTTTTCCAGACATGGTGGGATTTACATAGTCCCTTAAAAGAGCAGGGAAAAGCTCCTGTGAATATATGGTGTTTATACTGTCCATTGACTATAATAAAGTGTATAATAGATATATATATATATCTTTCTTTACGATAGAAGGAGAAAAGAAAACCGCAAATGCGTCAAGCAGCACCTCAGAGTCTGAGGATGCAATGTATGAGAAGAAATTACAACTGGGTCATAGCGAAGGGTATTCCTATAGACGTTATATTAAATTTCATAGAAATGATTAATATCGTGATGTATTTTTAACCTCATTTTTTATGGTACCGAATGCTTACATCACCACAACCACCTGTAATACATTTGCAATACAATTTATATGAGTGGATAGATTCTTGTGAGATATAAAACAAGAAACCACTTATTATTTATATTATATACAGACATCAATGCAACGACAGATATGGTTTTATGAGCTCGTGATGTTTCGAAAAAATTATTAGGTAACTGTCCAAACGGAATGACTTTTTGAGTTCTTTTTATGTGAGTCCGTTACACACAAATGAAGTGAAACTATTCTTTCATCTTTTCTCCCGTTTGAAGAATATATTTCACATTATAAAGCAAGTATTTTATGTGGGAGGGAGTCAAACAAATTTCAAAAGTATTAGCAATCGTGACGTGAACAGAAATTCTGGTAGAAGAATCCTAAAAAGATGGTAGCAACATATAACACACAAAAAATTTAAGAGATTAATAAAGATGAACAGAAAAAATATGACATTTGAATAAGCACATTGCGGTCATAAATTCTTACATTCCCGTCTGATCCATAGTATACATTTAATGATTTGCAACTTAAAATTTGTGCAAGTTAACCAAGTTTCTAAACAAAGTTACACAGTCCTTTTTCGTATATATACATTTCTTATTTACTCTTACATCATTTGTATATCATATGTTTCAGCCGTTGGACTGCGGTCATACTGGAGCACCGACTCGATGGGTTTAGTCGAACAAAATGACCTAGGTATTTACGTTTTAAAGTCTATACTTATTTTATCAGGCTCTTATGCTAAAACGCCAAGTTAATTAGACCTAAACAAACCAACACCGGTTATAACTCACACACACACACACATACACATGCATATATACGACGAGCTTCCGTGCAGTTTTAATCCAGTAAATCCACTTAAGGGTTCTGATTGACACACGAGGCATCAATAAAATAACTATCAGTTGAGCACGGAGATCGCTGTAATCGACTTACCCATTCACCCACATTTGCTGGCTTTGTGCCAAAATTTGAAACCCTGATAATGTTTATAATCCCAAAGCATGGATGAAATATCAATGACCGGATATGACACTCAACAGTGCAGCATATAAATATCTAATACCAATTAATCTAATATCTACCAACTTCTACAAGTATTTTATAGACTTTTATAGGCGCTGGGGTGGCTGTGCGGTACGTAGCTTGCTTACCAACCACATGGTTCAATCCCACTGCATGGCACCTTGGGCAAGTGTCTTCTACAATAGCCTCGGGCCGACCAAAGCCTTGTGAGTGGATTTGGTAGACGGAAACTGAAAATAGCCCATCGTATATATGTATATATATATATATATGTGTATGTGTGTTTGTCTGTCTGTGTTTGACAAACAATGCTGGTGTGTTTACAACCCCGTAACTTAGCGGTTCGGCAAAAGTGACCGATAACATAAGTACTAGGCTTCCAAAGAATAAGTCCTGGGGTCGATTTGCTCGACTAAAGGCGGTGCTTCTGCATGGTCGCAGTCGAATGACTGAAACAAGTAAAAGAGTAAAAGAGAATATTAAGAGTCATTTGAATACATGAAAGCCCTGCACACTCTTACCCATATTGTGATAAGATTTATGACCAGGGAACATTATGAAGATATAAACGTATCAAATGTTACGGCACACTCATATTCTTTTATTCTTTTACTTGTTTAAGTCATTTTGACTGCGGCTATGCAACCAACTCCAGGACTTATTCTTTGTAAGCCTTGTACTTGTTCTATCGGCTTCTTTTACCAAGCAGCGAAGTTACGGAGACGTAAGTACACCAACATCGGTTGTTAAGCGATGGTGGTGGAGGGGGACAAACACAGACACACAGACATAAATATACATACATACATATATACATATATGCGACGGGTTTCTTTCAGTTTCCGTCCACTTACAAGGCTTTGGTCGGTCCGAGGCTACAGTAGAAGACACTTCCTCAAAGTCCCACGCAGTGGGCATGAACCCAGAACCATGTGGTTGGGAAGCAAGCTTCTTACCACAGAGCCATGCCTACGCCTATGTGTTATTTATTATATTTTTATTCTTTATTTTTACGTATTTTCCCTTCTCACTGTTTTATTGTTGTCTATCTCATTTTAATAAGCGTAAATAGTTTCATTGCAAAACGTCAATAATATTTGCCACCTCGAAATTTTGCTCTAATATCTGTGACCAAAGCGAATAAGATATCGTAGATACAATTTCTCAATGTTATAGAGTTTCATGTGATTGCGTTTTATTTATATTTATTGCTATGTTCAATCAGTAAGCAGAGAAAAATCACACCACTTCAAACGCACCTATCTCATTATGAAAATGCATTATTTTTTTCGTATCTTTTACATTAGTTTCATTTGCTTTTATTTACTTTTTCTTTGCACGCTTCCCTGTAGATTCTGAATAAAGTATCAGTCACTGAGCACAAGATATCCGATCTGAAGATCTTAAGCGCAGAATTCGATTGTCCATAAATTCTTTACTTCAGTCTTCACAAAATGTTTCCAAGACAAATGATTTAAAGCGACAACTTGTGCAGTGGAAAAGGGTCCCTTCTGCACGCACCCCAATTTATAGCGGGCAGAAATAAACTGTTGGACGCTTTCCACAGATAAGCTGGTCACATATTAGATTCTTAAAGATAAGGCATTCGTCAATCCAGTGCACATGACCAAGCTGTCGCAGGAAATGCTCATTGTATAGCGATAGCATATTCTTACATCCTGTTTGTTCATGAACTCAGAGGGTACGACCTTGCATGACAATAGGTGTGGTAAGCATGTAACCTTTCCTCACCTCCGATATAATTATTCCTATTTAGCTATTACGTAGAAGTGCACTAATTATGCAAGCAGGATGAATGCTCAATTTGATATTCAGTGTATAAGCTTTGTTCTTCAGGCTGTTAGGGAGAATTGTGTTTGCAGTAGATGAGTGTAGGGTTTGTTTTGCGCATTACTCTCAGTACACAGAGTTATGACTGGGCTAATATATTTTCAGATGTCTACCACTTGAAGGACGGAATCTTTAATAGAAAGAGGAAGAGCATCTCAAGCATCTTCAGCCATAACTTCAATTTTCTTTTATGCTGATGTCTAGCGTTAAATCTCTATACGCGTTAGAGAATAGGTCCATAATACGCTAATACTAACCACTTCAGAGAAATAATTACCATAAGCGTATCATGCAGAGTTCTAGTTTTAGCTGTAAATAGTATATTATTGAGAAAGAAACGAACTACCTTACTTGTCTAATGTAGGTCTACACAAGCCCTAATTAGAAAACAAAGAATGCATCAAGTTTCGGTAAAATATATCATGGACCCTCTTGTGCACTAGGCTTGCTTTGAGGATCAAGCCCCTTTGTAGGTGTGTGCTCATGTGTATGTTGAGTGCTAATTTATTGTATCGTTTCGGTTCCACTTCAACATACGTACATACATACAAGCATGCTGTTACGACCTGGTGGCCATAACCCGAATGTACACAGGATTCAAGGATGGGGTAAACCCAAGACAACAACACATGAAGTTTTTTGTAAAATATATATATATATATATATATGCATACATACATACATACATACATACATATATATATATATATATATATTATATATATATATATATATATATATATATATATATATATATATATATAATATATATATATATATAATATATATATATATGTTCATACATAACACACACACGTGTTTTACTTTACCTTTCATTATACGTTTGAGTTTACTGTTTAAATTGCTATGATTATTTTGTGTGTGTTTCATCGCGCTATGAAATGTATTCACATATTTCATTAAAGTTTATTTTCTTATGATATACGAGAGAAAATATTATTTCACACCATATAAAACAATATCATACATTTTGCTCAGTACATTCAAATAAAATTTAATATATTTATTTCGTTTTTATTTTATGAATTTACCCGCATACATTTCGGATTACAAACGCGTACACAAACACGCGTAAGTGCACACACACACATACACACACACACACGCACATCTATATCAGTGTGTATGTATGTGTGTATCTTTCAGGTGGTTATGGTAACTAAATTTCTCACATATACACACATTTTTTTTACTTATGATATAAGTATTGCTGTATATGTTATAATCCTGCGTGTATGCATATATGTTCGCATGTGTTCATGAGAGGCCCCGGGATCAGAATAAATAAATTTCACACCCTTATCTATGTGACAAATATAAAGTATCTCTATTTCATGAAAATTGTTCTTTGGTGGTATTCAATAATCTGAAAGTAGATATAGAAAGTTGAAATTATTTTAAATATTCACATAAAGGATTATATACAAAAAATAACTTTCGAAAAAGTTTTGTTTTCCTGTATATTCACACAAAATTCCAAAGAGCACAATGCATTAAAGCGAGAGCATTTCAATACTTTTTTTTCTATGACTAGACGCAGGTTTCCGCGGGTCATTAAGCGAGTCAGTATTTCTATGAGTATTATTGAGATAACCGGTATAATTTTCGTTTTGTAAGATTTTTTTTATTACCGTTAACCCTCATAAACCCAATGGAAGATTGTTGCACAGGAAAACCAACTAGAAAATAAATGTTGTTATTGATTTTATCATTATTATTATTATTATTATTATTATTATTATTATTATTATTAATAATAATAATAATAATATTAAGGCGGCGAGCTGGCAGGTTCGTTTGCACGCCGAGCAAAATGCTTTTGGTATTTCGTCCGTCTTTTCTTACAAATATATCTGGTTTATTTGCCTTGATGGTCCGATATACACATACTGAGAAGTCCCATAGAATAGTTACATTTTCTCCTTCAGTTACAGTCTCAGGATAGCGCTTGTACCATTTGTCAGCACTTTTGATATTATAATGCCGACACATTCTCCAATGTTGATATTGCCCAACCGTGTCATGTCTTGATTTGTACTTTATAGGTGCTGATATCTTACATCCAGAGATTAGCAGGTTCATTGTTTCTATCCCATTGTTGCAGTATCGGCACTTTGGGTCTACACCATCTTCATCACATTTGCTTGCTAGTTCCTTGTCAATAAGCTCTGATCTTGGGCAGCCAAGATAAAGCCTTCACTCTCTGCCTTTAGCTCTGAGCTCCGTAGCCCTTGATGAGTGTGCTTCTGGTCCACAATAGCTTGTTTACTACGGGTCACATATTTGCCGGGCAAAGGTTTTTTGTTTCCACCTATCAATCAATTCTTCATGCAGATTCTGCTTTGCTATTGACTTCACTTTCTGTCCAACTACAGTTGCTGCACTTCATTCATGCTCTGCAACATGGGTATTATGGATAAACTCACTTGAACATTTTTTGCTCTCCATAACAGAATGAAGCTTCTTGCTTCTTTCAGGGTTTACAACGATCTTTAACATGCAGTCATTAGATGTTTCAAAATATTTTGCCAGTCTAATTGTGGTGACTTTGTATCAAGCCTCGACCTCCTTGAGCTCTGGGTTGGTAAAGACGCTCTTCGTCTGCCTTTGTGCGGTTCATCTTATTGCAAGTCAGCAGCTTAAGATTTTCCTCTCAATCATGACTCGTGCATCACAACCGTATGTGCACGACATGGTGATCTCAAGATAAACAGCGCATGACCTTGCAGGTGGGGCACCAGTAGGAATTTTCTACAGGTCGAGTAGCCCACCCCGCACAAAAGGACCCTGAATAAGGGTTGTTTAAGGGATGATGAATGAAACACCAATGTTTCCCAGAAGATACTTATTCAAACTCCAAAGAATTCTTCTCAACATATGGCTATGGTGATTAGAGATGCACATATCATCAGCCACTAAGGGTCATGCTCCACTGGTTATGGTCAACAACTGACAAACAAATCTGTGGTATTGAGCTGAATATCTGCTGTAGCCAATCTTTTATACCAAGACGAAACAATGAACGTGATAATACTTCCAATCAGTTAAGATCAGATGCCACGAGAGCCACTGGTAGGACATCAGGGCATTTATTATTATTATTATTATTATTATTATTGTTGTTGTTGTGTTGTTGTTGTTGTTATTATTATTACTATTATTATTGCCATTACGCTGGTGTAGTCTCATTTAGTTATGTATTTAATTTTGAGGTATGAGGACAAAATGTCACGTAAAAACTCAAGAATTTCCCTTGAAGTTCTTGCAGATGATAGGTTAGGATTTTCTTGAGGTCGATAATCTGAGTTTCAATTCCAATCTCCCTTGGTTATTGCACCTTGTGAACCAATCACCAATGGAATAATTGTTGTCCTAGTTTTCTACGGTCTTCTCGTCGCTCAGATTAGATAATATTTAAAAATTTTTCAGTTTCTTTTCTTTCGGTTTTGCTCTCATAGTGAATTGCAAAATTCATTATATTACACTTATATTACACGTAAATGCACACACCTACACACACCGCCCTGACAATTACAAGGCACTCTCACACAAACATATCCACACATACACAGATACACACACAAACATGCAAATACAACCCCCACACACGGATATATACACACATATGTACACACACACAAACACAATATGCTCGTTCACACACAAAAATCACACAAACACTCAAAGAAAACACACACACATATATTTTTTGGAAGCACTCCGTCGGTTGCGACGACGAGGGTTACGGTTGATCCGATCAACGGAACAGCCTGCTCGTGAAATTAACGTGTAAGTGGCTGAGCACTCCACAGACACGTGCACCCTTAACATAGTTCTCGGGGATATTCAGCGTGACACAGAGAGTGACAAGGCCGGCCCTTTGAAATACAGGTACAACAGAAACAGGAAGTAAGAGTGAGAGAAAGTTGTGGTGAAAGAGTACAGCAGGGATCACCACCACCCTCTGCCGGAGCCTCGTGGAGCTTTTAGGTGTTTTCGCTCAATAAACACTCACAACGCCTGGTCTGGGAATCGAAACCGCGATCCTACGACCGCGAGTCCGCTGCCCTAACCACTGGGCCATTGCACCTCCACTATACACATATATACACGCAATACAATCCCATCAATCCCAACAAGCACTCACACATACATACATACATACATACATACATACATACATACATACATACATACATACATACACAAATACAAGCACGCGCACACACACAATAACACACACCACCCTGATAAATACAAGACACATAGACACACTGACACAAACACACCCACACGTATACACAAACACTGCACAAACAATACAAACTAAACACTCACAATAATATACCCAAACACGTGCACGCACCACACAGAATAATAACATGCACACTTGCAGACACTCATACACACACACACACTTCGCCACAACAAATATAGCAGACACACATGTGCATACACACCAGAAAACTACATAAACCACACCCACATATACACACACACAAACGCACACTCAGTACAAACATGCACAGTACGTACACGCACACACATACACACCACCTGAATAAACGTAACACACACAGACGCACAGAACCCCTGACAAATACAACGCACTCACACGCACATGCACACCCACCCACATACATATGCACCCTCACACACACATACGGTTACACACGCACACACACACACACACACACACGTCACCCGGACAAATATAGCGACACAAACTTACTCAGACAGACACACACACATACTCACGTGCACGCACATAACATGCCTACCAACACAACACACACAAACATACACACGCACACACACAGACGCACATATACACACATACGAATAAACACATGCACACAAACACATACGCACATGCGCACTCACAGCACCCTCACAAATGCAAATCACACACATATACACGCACAGTCCTGCTAAATATAAAGCACACACAGTGTCGTGATTCGAAGTTCTTAATCACTCCACTGTATCTGCAACCATAAAACATGCATTTGTCCTTAAAATATTTAGTATTGTTTCCAAATTAAAGGGTAACACTTTTGTGGACGGTTAAAATTCCCCAGTTAAATCTATGGGATAAAACTCCGTCTTGATGTAATTATTTTATACAGAAATCAAATTTTGTAATTTAATTTTCATTAGGAAGTTTCTTAGATAAATTCTACTTGTTATCTTATATTCCCGTCATTAAAATGATCGTACTTATCACCAGCTTCAAAATTAGCGGCATCAGTTGCTACATCAGTCACTATCAGTACGTGTTTTTTTTATATCTCTCGCTATCACTTTATATTTTTGCTGCATCATCATAAATATTAGCAACTTTATCGCCGCTGTCACCACAATCACCTGTCACAATCGTCACCATTATGTGGGTGATGAAGATGATCATGATAATGATGATAATGACGATGATGATAATCATCATTATCATCGTCGTCGTCATCATGTTTCTCTCCATATCTTTGTAGTCATCATTTGAAATTTTGTTTCTCAATTTCTTTATTGCTGTAGACCAAATTCTACCACAGCAATTCAAATTTATTTTATTTTTAGATACGTTCTTTTTAACTACGTGTGGCATAGAGTGCCTTTATCAATGAAAGGCTTCTCGAGTCTAAAGTGATAACTTCTTAATTCATCTATTTAAATTCTTTATCTATTGTCTTAGCTTTTATATACTATTTAGGTTTCTTTTGGTTTATTTTGGTTTAAACGCGACACGAAATATTTGAGCCAATTTGGGACGTCTGAAGTTTACAGAATTTTTGCTTTCTGTATATCATTGTAAACGTAAGGGAATATGAAACCATGTAAAATTGTTAGGTTTATCGCAAGAATTAGAATTCAAACACGCTGACAGTGATATCATTATTTTACGAACATTTCACTCCTGAAATAATTGGCAACTTCATCTTGTCATTATTATAGTTTGCTCATGATACATATGGAGCCAAAATACCACAAATTATAAAGCTCTCAGCTCTGTCAACAGAATAGGATGCATGGCTACTATTCTTAAGTTTGAAATATATCTGTATTGTTTGATGGCGTCTCTGATTTATAGTACCGGAAATGCTGAAATTATTTTTGTAGTATAGTATTAAAATCTATACTAAAGATGTATCATACAACGACATCATTTTTACCTGTTTTTACAATGTGTGGAAGCACTCCGTCGGTTACGACGACGAGGGTTCCGGTTGATCCGAATCAACGGAACAGCCTGCTCGTGAAATTAACGTGTAATTGGCTGAGCACTCCACAGACACGTGCACCCTTAACATAGTTCTCGGGGATATTCAGCGTGACACAGAGAGTGACAAGGCCGGCTCTTTGAAATACAGGTACAACAGAAACAGGAAGTAAGAGTGAGAGAAAGTTGTGGTGAAAGAGTACAGCAGGGATCACCACCATCCCCTGCCGGAGCCTCGTGGAGCTTTAGGTGTTTTCGCTTAATAAACACTCACAACGCCCGGTCTGGGAATCGAAACCGCGATCCTATGACCGCGAGTCCGCTGCCCTAACCACTGGGCCATTGCGCCTCCACGTTTTTACAGTAGAAGCACTACAAATGAAACTCGCATATATTCCAACGTTTGAAAATGAAAATATACAGAAATGTTGTTAAACCTGGGTGTATATAATAAATATAATGCATGGTAATTTAAATAGAACAGTTATCTGTTTGAAGCACGATTACGGAAAATGCTAACTTAGCGCAAATATTGCGATGATATATAGACTAAATTTGGTTTACTACGGAACGAAGGCGCTCAAACCCTGGACACACTAACTATTGCTATTGTAAGCATTGCATACAATATACAAATGCTATTTACATTACACAGAGTTAATATATGGACCAGACTGCAATTACAATTATAAACAGCCTTATATACACCGCTAAACAAAATTCACAGTTTTTTTTTTGTAACTCTCAATTATAAATCAATTAATACATAGAATTTTGCCTTGTAATAGCGTGTACGCACCACTTATATTATTCCCATACGCAAAGACACCTCAATAAAATAATTCCAGCGTCACTTAGTGAAGGTATGATCAAAGTATGTTTCAACAACAGAAAAAGAATTGAACAGACATATCCAATGGTCTGTATAGTCAGAATGCCGATATTTCAGTTGTTTACATGATGATGAATATATTTTAACATCTGAAACATTGGCATAATTATATTTTGAATTTCTAGTTTATTTATGGTCTTATTATAAAATGAGTAACTGTAAAGTAGTTATGATCATTGGTTGGGAAAACACGACTTAACCATGATAACGTTATTGAAACTTTGATTCGAATGAGAAGCACAACATCCATCATATACATAGAAATAACTTTAATATCAATTGCTACTGTATGTCCAAACATTGTGTTAGCAATGAATAATAAATTCAGAGTAATGAAAGCCAAATCAAACCAATTAAATATTCTTTGAAGTATCTGCAGCAATCTCTTCAAACCATCTAGACTTAATAAAAGACGATGGATTACAAAGAGTATATAATATACCTAGATAGACAGGCTGTACTTCGCAGAACCAAACACAGCATGAACCTACAGAGGAGATTTTAATTAACCCTTTGATCTGCTACAAGTAGCAGACATATCTCCAACCAATAACACATTACCAAATTAAAGTCAGAAGGACGATAAATAAAACGATATCCTAGATACACATGATGGCGAGATGGGATCGGTGAGAAAGTCAAGGATTTTTGATGAGTGTGATCATTGCTAACTTTGCTTTAAAAATAGACATTCGACCAACAAATGCCGGACGACAGGACAATAAGAAAGTCTCCGTGAAAGGGCGATTTATGAAAAACTCTTGATATGAAGGCGCAGACGTGGCTGTGTGCTAAGAAGGTTGCTTCCCAACCACACGGTTTCGGGTTCAGGCACTTTGGCCAAGTATCTTCTACTGCAGCCTTTACTGGGCACAAAACTCAACAACAATAACACACGCAACAGCATCAATATTGAAACACTTCGTAATATGAAGTGCAATTACACATTAAGCTTATTTAAATTATGATTAGTGTGCTGAACCTGTAAATCACTTCCAATAAATTAGTAACTACTATTACTACCAATGGAGGCACATGGCCTAGTGGTTAGAGGAGCCGACTCGCGGTTGAGGGATCGCGGGTTCGAATCTCAGACCGGATGATGTGTGTGTTCAAGAGCGAAACACCTAAGCTCCACGCGGTTCCGGTAGAAGGTAATGGCGAACTTCTGTTAACTCTTTCGCCACAACTTTCTCACTCTTTCCTCCTGCATCTTGCAGCTCATCTGCGACGGACCGGCGTCCCGTCCAGGTGGGGAACCTATATGCCAAGGAAACCAGGAAACTGGCCCTTATGAGCCAGGCATGGCGAAAGAAGGACCAACAACAATTCTATAAAGTGGTTAGTGAGAAGGGCATCCAGTCTGCTAACTCTTTCGCCACAACTTTCTCACTCTTTCCTCCTGCATCTTGCAGCTCATCTGCGACGGACCGGCGTCCCATCCATGGCTTGAGAAAGAACAAACAACAACAACAACATTACCAATACTGCTACCACGCATTTTTTTAAAGAAAATAACCCGAACTATAAAAATGAGCTATTTATAAACATGAATATCATGTTTTTTTTTTTCCATTTTAACTTAATCCCTCTTAAAAGTCTTCCATGGGAAATACAGTTATGCATGTTGAGTCAAGTCGACGATTTGGCAGAGTCATTAAAATGACAGATTGCCTTGTAATGTTCACTCCGGGCCCCTGCATTCTGAGTTCATATACTACTGAAGTCAAATGTGTCTTACATATTTTCTGGGGCAGGTAAATTATGTAGCAGCTACGAACTGGAGTCTATTTTACTTCTCCCTGTCTTTCTTTCTGCCTGACTGTCTGGTTTTCTCTTTATAGATAAAATGACTTGTAGTTTGACCCGGATATGGATAGCCACACAAGGTTTAAAGCCTCGTCATTTCTAACAACTAAAACATGACAAGGCAAACAGGGTGCGGACATACTCACTAAGATTGCTAGTGAGGACACCGAAAACTCCCTGAAATTATACTGCCAAATGTTAAATTTAGAATATGGATAGAATAGTGATATTTATCTAGATTATTAAAAACATGCGATTGTTTTGAATGAGATCCTTTTCTGTATAGGTCTATTTCATTAGGTTGATCCACGAATAAGCAACAAGATCATGCTGTCTTAGTATCGGGGTTAATCATGGTGTCTGTATACTAAGAACTATATAAGGCTTCTTTACAGATTTTTTTTGCTTCCAATAACCTCATAATTCTAATTCAACAGAGTAATGCCAACAACACTTGTATTAACCCACCAAAATGAATAATACAGATTGAAGGCGGCGAGCTGGCAGAATCGTTAGCACGCGGAGTATAAGTCTTAGCGGCATTTCGTCAATTTTTATGTTCTGAGTTTAGATTCCACCGAGATCCGTTTTGCCTCTATTTCTTTCGGGGTCGATAAAATATGTACCAGTTTTACACTGAGTTCGATATATTCAATTTACTCTCTCCCTCAAACTTGTTGATCATGTGAACGGGACACAGCTCATGTCTAACATCATAGCTGGTGGTGGGGGGCATTGAATCCTCAAACTCCTGTGGTGGTGCGACAAAGGAGGAAGTGTTAGGGGTTCTTAAACGAAGCCACGGTCCCGTGAATGCAATTTCTGGTGGTTTTCGGTACGTAACTTGCAGCAAATATTCCTTAAATCCTTAGCTGTCACATTCTTGGAGGTACCACAATCGGATCGTTTCTTCCTTGGTGAAGTAATCGTCAAACCGTGTCCACATGACGACCTAATTTCTCGCAGTTACTTGAAGAGCGGTGACTTCTGAACTTTCCTTTATGATGACAGGCTTTCCTCATCGTTAAGACCTTTTTCACGTCCCATTGTTCTTAGAGAGGAGAGACGCTATTAGCGTGGTTCCCCCAAAACTGAAGAATCTGAAATAAAAAAGAAAGGACGTTACACAGAATAATGAAAACATAACAATGGTGTTGTCATAGTGTGCGAACCAACTGGTAAAATATAATTCAAAATTGATTGATAGAAAACCGAGGAATCCTAAATTTCACTGCTAAGCTATTAGCGTGATTCTGGGTGCATATTTATATATATATATATATATATATATATATATATATACATATGTATATGTGTGTATATACACACTCACAAATAAAGCTCGGAACTGAGAAACCTAATAAGGCGAATACAGGAGGTGGTCGAAAAAGCCAGCTTCTATATATGGCTGAAGCGGGAAGACCAAAAATGGCTTCAAATTCATAACATGCCGACAGGAAAATAACATCATTAGGTGAGACAGGTTGACACTGAAGTAACTGCGCTGATTGACAGGTGACGGTCTCGTTTAGAGAATGCGTGGGCTAAGACTACGCGCCCTCCATTGGTCAGTCAAAGTTTAGACAGTGTCACGTGACAACTTGCAGGAGCTGAATGCTGGAGTCTTTCATCGTGTATTTACCGGGAAATTTGACAAGACAGTCGCCCGCTACACTCGTTGACGCTACATCGAAGAAGCCAGGGAAGAGAAGAAAGAAGGAGAAAGAAGACATGCACCCAACACCAGAGCTGAAGACACCTCCGAAAGGGGGGGGGGACATCAAAACGGTAGAATAGTAGGGGCCGAAACCGGACGTGGCTCCTCCTGATAATGTCTTGAGCTAACTAGATCCTATAAAGAGGCTGTTGTGGTACAAGACCACGAAACATGGTTGAAATTGCTATGCATGTATGTGTATATACACACACAAGTTTTGACATATATTTTTAGTGGGGGAATATGTCGGTTATATTGACTCAGTATATTCTTCTTTTTATCGACTCCCGAAGGATAGAAAGTTAAGTCAATCTGGACGAGAATATTTGAAATATTAATCCATAACAAGAGGATATCGTCATATGGATAAGTAGCAACATGTCAGTAACAGAGATAATAATAAAAAACGAAGGATATGAGTTTATTTGTTATTTTTGTATTTTATTTTAGAGTGGGTGATGATGAGGACAACAACGACGATAAGAACGGTAATGGTGAGGATGATGATGATGATGATGATGATAGTGATGTTGATGACGACAATGACGACGACGACGACGACGACGATGACCACGATGACCCTGATGATGATGATAGTGATGTTGATGACGACAATGACGACGTGGACGACGAAGATGACGATGATGACGATGATGACAATGATGAGGATAATGATGGTGATAATGATGAGGAAGAGGATGACTAAAACAATGATGACGATGATGATGATGATGATGATGATGATGATGATGATGACAAAACCAATGATGATGATGATGATGACAAGAACTATTATTTCTATTGAGAATCTCAGAAATCTCCTGCTCAAAGATAAGACATAAGGCAGTCAAAACGATCAACCCGGCATTGAGTATATGCACATAGTACTCAACGTAGCATCAATTCACCTTATTTAAACTAACCAGAGCCAGGATTCCGACCAATCCGATTGTACTTTACTTTCGAGCTCCATGTCATTAGATGCAGGACATAAAACATCTTGTTACTGAATGATAATAGCTAGAATTCGTTGAGAGACACTTCAGTGCTGCATTGGACAAATGAAGATGCTTACCTAGAGGATTCCTTACACGTTCATAAATAATTTCTCATGAGATTGAATATGTTTCCATAGTGCACGAGTTTAGATGTGAAGATGGTGATGATTTCTGTTTCGAATTGGCTTGTTTGTTTTTATATTTTTGTAGGCATTGGACTTCCGTCATGCTGAGACGAAGCATTCAAGGATTTCTTTTATTCAATCATATTGACATTTGCACATATAACACTAAGTCATGCGTTAAGACACGACGCCAGTTTCGAAAGTTTTAATGTACACACTAACGCACAAAGACATAGAAATGCGTACATCATTCACAAATACATACTGCTCATATATACAAGCACGCATGTATATACATGATTATACATACATGATTATATATAAATGCATGTATATACAGTAAAATTGTTGTGAGTTTCTGTATCCCAATACACCTAATTGTTTTACATTGTGGTTCACTTCAGAAACATACATGTACCTATTAAATACAAGCCTTTTGAATTTGGTGATAAATAACTTCTACCAACCCTTTTTGACCTTGACCTGACTTATGTTCAGAAGCTTTTCTGCTGTGAGTAATACATCCTTCCTTATTTTAAATGACAGGTTTAGACGTTGAGTGGAAATTACATGCTTTTTTTTCTTGCCAGTTGTGAAGCATCCGAGAGACATTCGCGTTAGTTCATTTGTTGGGAATACATTTAGCTGGTCAGCTGTTTTGCATTTTCTTGGTAGAATCTGTTTTTAATGTTTTAGTTGATGCTTTGTTGATTTCGATATTATACATTAGTTATTATTGCAATATTATTGAGCTTCTTTCCCAGAGCAGTTGGAGGGAGGCAAAAATCAAAAGAGTTTGCGATAAAACGGATTGTGGCATTAAACTCCGTACTTTTATCGTCTGAGTTCGCTTTCAACTATGGTCAATTTCGATATTATCTTTTTATGAGACAATAAATTTAGTAACATTGTAATAATGAACCTCCTTTTAACCGACTACACCAGACCATCAATATTCATGATCTTCTTATTGTTGTTGTGAATTTAGTTTCTTTGTAATACCAGATCAGCGCTAATTGCTCAAATATCTGATACAATGTTATTTAGGCATAGCCATTTGTTTTGAGAATTATCAAGGACCACGTAATATAAATTATCTTTGATCGATTTACAACGATGGGGTGATTTGAGAATGATGTGACAGCTGCCCCTAACAGGCGCGGCCACAATGTAGATGCTCCTTCAGTGTTTGATTTTCGATTTACATTGCTATCGTAAGTTTTAGTAAATTTCCTTGATTTTACTGGTTTTTCATAACGCCTTCGTAAACTTGAACGTGGTTGCAGTTATCCACCTAAACCTAACCAACATGTCTTTATTTGTTTCGAGCTAAATATTTATACGTCATTTAAGTTTTTAGTGGCTTTAACCCTTTAATATTCAGAGTACTCCATCAAATCTAATGCTTTTTGATTCACACTGTTTTGAAGTAATCATGCATGTCTTGTAGCTTCGAGATTTTGATGATATTTCTTTTTCTTTTTCTTTTTACATGTTTCAGTAATTTGACTGCGGCCATGTTGGAGCACCGCCTTTAGTCGAGCAAATCGACCCCGGGGCTTATTCTTTGTAAGCCCAGTACTTATTCTATCGGTCTCTTTTTGCCGAACCGCTAAGTAACGGGGACATAAACACACCAACATCGGTTGTCAAGCAATGCTAGGGGGACAAACACAGACACACAAACACATACACATACATACATATACATATATATACATATATACGACAGGCTTCTTTCAGTTCCCGTCTACCAAATCCACTCACAAGGCATTGGTCGGCCCGGGGCTATAGCAGAAGACACTTGCCCAAGTTGCCACGCAGTGGGACTGAACCCGGAACCATGTGGTTGGTTAGCAAGCTACTTACCACACAGCCACCCCTGCGTTGCTTATTTTTAGAATGACATTGGATGGTAGGTGTGAGAGACTTAATATGGCCAGACTTAATATAAAACCGATAGAATATTTGGGCCGGAAATGGCCGGTTTAAATACTAAAGGGTTAAGGTGGGATTTGAAGAAGAGGGAGATTCAGCTGTCATTTCTATTAGATCAATCAACTGCAAATAGACTTACGATCCATCCACAAGTTGTTATGATATTGTTCACGACGCTACTTTTGATAAAATTAGAGATGTTGTTTATATTGATACAGTTAATGCAGTAGCGTTGCTGGTAATAATCTTGCTGTTGATGCTAACAATTTTGTGTTTGCCATTGTGGAAACACCACAGCTGTTGGAAGTTATTGTCGGTGTCCATTTTTGAGCTTGTTCATGTTGTTATTTTTATAACCGAGTTCCATTTTCTTGAGGTTACTCTTATAAATAATAATGTACGCTTTATGTTGTTGCTACAAATATCGCATATTTTAATCATGTGTTTGTTATTTTTTTTCTACTACTGTTGATGTAGCTTTCGTTAAATTGGACAGAAGATTGGAGAAAAGTAAAGTTATAAAAGTTATTTTAAAATCTGTTGAAACACAATGTAATATGTTTGTCTCTAGTGTTTTCCTGAGATAGAACTATCGTTTCTCTTATGGTGATGATGATGATGATGATGATGATGTTGTTATCCTCAAAATCATCATCACTGCTTCCATTACTATTACCACCACCACCACCAACAACAACAACAACAACAACAACAAAAACAACAACACCAACACTACCACCATCACCACAACCTCCACCACCAAAACATCCTCACTATTATCATTATTCATAGCAGCATTTTTATAATTCTTGAATATTCGTGTACTTAGTTTCAGTAGCACGTAAAATAATGATAGTGGTGGACATGGTACTCTTGTTGTGGCTGTTGTAATTGTTGTTGCTGTTGTTGTTGTTGTTGTTGTGGTGGTGGTGGTGGTGATGGCGGCGTCGGCGATGATGATGATGATGATGATGATGATGATGAAGACGAGGAAGGGGTTGATCGAGTGGTGGCTATCATGCTGAGGTATGGCAAAAAATAACACCAAAGGGGGAGAAACAAGCATGACAACAAAACAAAAAATGGCGAAAAGATATTTCACCATCAAAGTAACTTTTTGAAAAATAGCATCTGTCTATCAGTGTGTCCTTTGCGTTTGAAATAATGTTTAAACGAGGCCAAATACAACAAAATTCACTAACATGTTTAAAATACATGAATATGATGCATTTACGTTTAGGTTTCAAATCTGAAACGAATAAATTAGGAGATATTTTAAAGATTGAAACAACGTTTATAGAAATGCTGTTTATCAATACAGTGTTTCTATAGTATGTAAACATTTGTATATGCATCTGTGCATACATACCAATATAAAGCACATAGAAACATATCCACTTATGCAGATAAATTATGCATTCACTTTCATAAATATGTCAATACCTAGCCAAACGCATACACGCGTACATATTTCCAGAACTACTATAGTTACATATTTCTACCAAATAATGGGTACAAGACGTGACAATGTCTAGAAATAACATTTATTCAAAAGTTTAATTATTAAGTACTGTATATGTTTCGCGGTCATTATCTTGTAAAAGAGTATTTTTATAAAGTGCTTAATAAGTATACGACTATGTAATATTTGCTCGAAGTCTGATATCAGCTGTTTCGATATTTTTCTATTTTCACTAGGAGAGGTATAGGCTCTAAACTGGTTATGAAGTTTCTTTTATACATTTTATAGAATATTCAACTGAGTCAGAGGCAAAATAATGAACTTATATGTCAGAATGTAATGAAATGGAATGGCATTATACTTACTGATTGCGAAAATGCGAAAGACAAATTCAAACAACCCTTTTCAGAATTTGAACTCATAACGTAAAACGCACAAAACTAATAAGAGCAGGTAGTTTACCAAATGTTTTAAAGACTCTACCATTTCGTGGCCATTGGGTTGATAAATATTCTTGTGCTATAAATAATGGAGAGGTGGTCAATACTGTAAGGGAATGTGAAAACAGTATACTGCAACAACCAGGTTAAATATGGAGGAAATATGGATGTAGTTTGTATATTTAATATATGTATTCCAGTACATTTTCTCAGCATGAAATACGGTTGTTTGCTAAATGTTAGTAATTTTGGCAGATCTTATCCTGAATTTGACGCTGCACTGTGAAAACACAACACCAATAATCCGATTCAATTCCTGATGCAACATCTGATTATCCAGTATTCTAATAACCTGGAGGTATGTAACCGTATCTCGGTCCATACTTGTGTTTAATCTGTACAATAGTCCTGCTGTATTTTTACTAAACATCTTTTCCTTTATTTTTATTTTCTTGTTTGGTTTCCAACTGTTTGTAGCATTCCCTGAACTAATTTTCTTTTACCCTTTTTTTTTCATTTTATTTATTTCATTTATTCTTTTATTTTATTACAGATATTGCAAGTGTAGAGTCTCTTCACTTTAATTTATTACGAGTTTGTTCAACCTAGACTATAATATCAGTTAAAATTACCTCTTTCCCTCGCAATATCTGCATATGGATGCGGGTATATGTTAGTGATTGTGCATGCATGAATGTGTGTATGTATGCATATATATAAATATATATATATATATATATATGCAGATATCATATATATATATATATATATATATATATATATATATATATATACAGATACAAATATATATATGCATATCATATATATATATATATACATATATGTATCATATATATGCATATATATATATTTAGTATGTGACCTCGTCTGTATCACTAGCGATTTTTTTCCTCTGTCTTCCCTTCTCGGGACCTTTCCTTCTCCTATGTTTCCGACGAAGAGCTCCGCTCGAAACGTCAAACCCTACTTCTTCCCTTCTTTCCTGAGTGTCCAATAATACTTTATTTGTTCCACGTCCTTGCGTTGTTGTCTTTTGTTTTCTTGTTTGGATTAACTATATATATACATAGTATATGTATTTATGTATGTGTGTGTGCGTGTGTATATATATATATATAGGTATATATATTTATAGGTATATGTGTGCATGAATCTATGTATCACGGAAAAATAAAACTATACCCTCATTTAATATCAACACTCATATTTCAGTTAATAGTGCTAACATTTGACATGGATATGCTTGACGCATGCAGAAGCATATCAATATATACTGGATGTATGCAAATAGCAATTCAGTTTATAGTAGTAATATTTATTATATCAGTATATGAGTTCAGTATTTGAATTAATCCTTCGCTTTGTAAACAGACGATTTCTATATTCAATATGAAAATATTTGATTTCATCAATTGTCTTAACAGTCATTATCGCTTTTTGTTACACAGAAAATGTCTGACCTATCACGAATGTGTCAGATATTCAAAATGAACTCCAATCATTTGAACATCAAACAAATGTAGCTTACGAAGGTAACTTCCCGCGGCTGCTCGACCTGATAGAAACAGTAGCCATATTGTCTTAGAAAAGGGAAGTAGATATGAGAGGGGCGTGCATAGAATATCTTTCACTGTGTCTGCTTAAATTTTCCAGGGGAATAAAATCGCAAGAACAATAAAGATTACACCAGCATTAAGTTAGAAAATAGGTTACCGTAAACTTATACTTCAAACTTCAATGGGAATTTACGATACAACATCAAAAATACCAAAAACGCCTTACGAATGTCTATTAGCGTATTGCAGACGTATAATGTAAATAACTACGATGGAAAATCTAAACAAGGCAATATTAAATAGAGGAAATAATACAGAGAGGTATTCAACTATTTGTTAATGTGAGTAAGGAGCGTTTTTAAGAAAGATTATGCAAATGTGTGCTTGCTTTGTATTAATCTTTAAATTGAATATCTAAAAGCTACAATATTAATAGTATGAACATATTCAATATAAAGAAAGACGAACTACATGTTCGATGCAATTCAAGCTCAGACATTACTAGAATAAACAGACTTTTCACTACGCTGAGCTTGACAAACTACATGCCAGTAATATCACGTGTGTTTTTGTTCTTTATCCTGTTACGTAATTCCTCCTACAACGGCATCCCTGGGTGAAATGGATATAATTTTATCGATTACGGGTGCAAGGTCTGAAACTTTTAGAGGAAGGGATAATCGAGTCACTTATTTTGTTGACCTTGAAAGAATGAAAGGCAAAGACGATTTTAGCAAGATTTGAACTCGCAACGTAAAGCCGGACAAAATACTCTTTTCTACTCTAGTCACAAAGCCCGAAAGTTTTGGGGAAGGGGTCAGTCGATTAGGCCAACCCCAGTAGGTAACTGGTACTTAATTTATTGAATACGAAAGGATGAAAGGCAAAATCGACCTTGGCGGAATTTGAACTCAGAACGTAAATACAGACAAAATACTGTTAAGCATTTCGCCCGGAATGTTGACGTTTCTTATTTCTTTACTACCTACAAGGGGCTACACACAGAGAGGAAAAACAAGGACAGACAAACGGATTAAGTTGATTATATCGACGCCAGTGTGTAACTGGTACTTATTTAATCGACCCAGAAAGGATGAAAGGCAAAGTCGACCTCGGCGGAATTTGAACTCAGAGCGTAGCGGCAGACGAAATACTTATTTCTTTATTGCCCACAAGGGGCTAAACATAGAGGGGACAAACAAGGACAGAAAAACGGATTAAGTCGATTACATCGACCCAGTGCGTAATTGGTACTTATTTAATCGACCCGGAAAGGATGAAAGGCAAAGTCGACCTCGGCGGAATTTGAACTCAGAACGTAGCGGCAGACGAAATACTTATTTCTTTATTGCCCACAAGGGACTAAACATAGAGGGGACAAACAAGGACAGACAAACGGATTAAGTTGATTATATCGACGCCAGTGTGTAACTGGTACTTATTTAATCGACCCGGAAAGGATGAAAGGCAAAGTCGACCTCGGCGGAATTTGAACTCAGAACGTAGCGGCAGACGAAATACTTATTTCTTTATTGCCCACAAGGGGCTAAACATAGAGGGGACAAACAAGGACAGACAAACGGATTAAGTCGATTACATCGACCCAGTGCGTAACTGGTACTTTATTTATCGACCCCGAAAGGATAAAAGGTAAAGTCGACCTCGGCGGAATTTGAACTCAGAACGTAACGGCAAACGAAATACGGCTACGTATTTCGCCCGGCGTGCTAATGTTTCTGCCAGCTCGACACCTTAAAGCCAGACAAAATACTGCTAACCGTCTTTTCGGTATGCTAGTCATTCTGCCACTACACTAAAAATAACATTACAATTAACTCTTAAAATTCAAAAGTTTCATACTTAGTTTCACGATAGAAATATTCTCGGGCTTGAGGATGAATTTGTCATAGGTAAGATTTCCAAAGATTCAAAGACTTATAATAATATGTCTGAATAAGCCTGTTAAAAGAAAATTTTTGAGAAACAATAATATTCCATAAAGATTAAATGAAACATCGAATATTGGGCTCGACTCAAAATGTCAATCTAATGGTAGCATCCACTTTGCTTCCACGCCTTCTCCCTCACATGTACACAAAATGCATGTATGAACACACACACACCACACACACATATATGCGTGTGTGTGTATATATATATATATATATATATGTGTGTGAGTGTGTGTGTGTATTTATATGTATGTATATATATATATATATATATATATATATATATTATATATATATATATATATATACACATATATATATATATATAACTAAAGCATATTAACGCAGGAATCTGTAGTACTCTTGTGCTGCGGTACGTCTTCAATAACAAAAAAAAACAAAGAAAAGAAATACGAAAATTAGGAAAAGCATATTTTTACACAAAAAAAGCTGCACAAAATATCGGTATCTTTCCATAATTTATGACGTTTTAGATCAGAATGTGATCAAATTTTATCGATTTTAGGAAGATAATTGAAGACACGTCACTAAATCTATATACCAAGCAAAGTTTCAAAATATTATAAGAAATCTATAAACCAGTCAAGATTTTAGAATGCTTGATTAATTGATAAATGAGAAGAATCGATAACAGTGAATGAAGATAAGAGAGAAAACTCGGACAAGTTAATATCTGATTGTGGGAAATATTCCACTTGAATTTGAAATGTTTGTAAAAGGAAGATGTATAAATTTCAAGATTAATCACTTCCTTAAACTATGAAATGAAGACTTGTTACCTGGTTTCCTCATTAACGTTATGGAAAGCTTCTTAAGCTGTCATTTCTTCCTGTCCATTTTATTATCTTGTTTTCTCATTAGACTAATCTAAGTCTTCTATAATTATTACTAATGCCAATCCATTTTATGGCCTCGTTTTCTCAATTGAACAGTTTATCGGTTTTATTTTACTGAGCTTACTTTTTCTTATTCAAAGATATAATCGGATGTGTGTATATATGTATAATTAAAAGAAATTACACCTTTTTATTTTCAACGCAGATTATATGAATTGGTGTGCATATGTGTGTGTGTGTACGTGTGAGCATGTCTTTGTGCCTCTGTGTGTGTGTGTGGTGTGTGTGTGTGTGTGTGTGTGCGTGTGCGTGAAAGTAACAACTGGCGGATTCATTATCACAAGTCTGTAAGTGTACTTTCTAAGCATGTCTAATAGTCTTCCTGAAACAAGCAAAAACACGTATTTCTACATTATATTACAAATGAAGATATCTCCGTGATTGAACCATCAGCCTCCAATGACTCATCCCGAAGCTATTTCATTGTTATCATTATAAGTTACCCTCTTGATATGAGATTCCTTACTCTATTCAAACTTCACTTTTACTAAAACACTATCAATACATCAATTATCCTTCATTATACAGTGTGCTTTATTTTGAATCTTCCTCAATTGAGATACATTGAAATGGAAACTATATACTATATATAGTTTTTCTAGCAAAGCGAATACTCTGTCCTATGTACCAAACTATACTCTCAATCAAACTATGATAATATAAAATAATTACAGGCCCAATAATTTCTACTCAGAGAAATAGCGATGAATTATTTCTGTTTCAAAGAACCATGTCTATTTGGTTAGAGTATATTCGTAATTTATGAGAATTATTTGATCTCCTAAATGTAATTACGATTTTATTAGCAGTGGAAATGTAGTAGCTGAATTAATTTGTGCCATATCACTTTTAATAACACTACAAATAGCCTAAATACTTAATTTAAATGTAGTTAGGTCTAATACGTTAAAATAAAAGACTTTTCTTCCTGACGGAGTATGAAGAATATATTGGAAATGAAATTTGTCTTCACATTTTAACAATCAAGAGGAAATTATTAATTTTAAAAGATGTGATGGCTTTTCTGCGATATCATTCTAAGGGACTCAAGTTCAAACACTGTTTCAAATACTGAAAGGTATAATGTGCCTCTAAATAATGTAATATATTTATATTTGGTAGTTCCCACGATAGAAAGCGCTAAAGAGATTATGCTAATTTCTAGACATGCGTCATGCTGTATACTATGGAAATAAAGAAGCATAAACAATAACTTATATATATTGATCTTATATGGGGTTCACTGAAAGTGAATAAGCTTGAAATATAATGTCTTTATGACCAGAACATTGGGTTAGCGATTAGCATTTGACTATTCATTCTGTTTGATTCGCCTAAACCAGGGCCGGATTTATAGGGAGTCGAAGAGGGCCCTCCTGCTATGAAGAGTATGTAGCACTCAAAATAGGGTACCGCCACCTCAAAGCAAACTTGATGTAGAGGTTCTCTTTCAATAAACAACCATATTGTAAAAAATATAATGGACCCTCTCTTTTGATAAATAAGCAGTTTTAAGTACATTAGTGACATCAAATCATTCAATTGAAAAATAACAACTTTGCTACTCATTCCAAAGCAACCACTATTCCCATGGGAATTAATTGTAGTTCCTTTTGGGGACATTGACAGAAAACAACAAAACACTCCAAGAAATATATGTACGTATCTGTGATGGTGTGTGTTTGTGTTTGTATGTGTGTGTGTGAAAGAATATGGATGTATATAAAGATAAAGAGATTGATAGAAAGAAGTTCAAATTCTAGTTTAAATTCCTTCTTTCAATGTATGACTGAGCACAGAGACCATAGATTGACCACTGGCCATTAAAGACACATACACACACTCACTCACACACACATACACACACACATACACACACACAAATAGGCATACACATATATTGCCACTGTAAACTTCATTATTCCAGTGAGGCATTGAAAACTGGTCTTATTTTAGGAGAGTGCTAGTATTGTATATATGCTCCAAAATTGAAATGCTGAATTTAGTTTTAATTATAAAATTACATCTCAACAGCTCAAAGCATTTTTTTCCAACTTTAGAATTATTGCTTTTACGCTCACATTCTTTCATTTAACAGAATCTTTTTCTTTCTTGCCGCTACGTTCTGAGTTCAAATTCCGCCGAGGTCGACTTTGCCTTTCATTCTTTCGGGGTCGATTAAATACGTACCAGTTACGCATTGGGGTCGATATAATCGACTTAATCCGTTTGTCCTTGTTTTTCCCCTCTGTGTGTAGCCCCTTGTAGGCAGTAAAGAAATAAGAATCTTTTTCTTTCTTTCTTTCTTTTTTACTATTTTTCGTCATTTTGTCAAATACTTGAAAAAACTGGAGGGAAGTGGGGCAAAATTGATAACTGGGACGAGATGAGTTATTACCAGTTTCTCTCTGCCTTCTCACTACTTGTCAGAAAACATCACATTGCAAGTATTGCATCATCTTTGGGAGTAAACTTTAGCCACCGTTGGTTGTTGCAACTGAGGCAGTTTGAAACCGTCAAGTAACGAGTATTTTTTTTCAAGAAACTTTCCCTCAAATTTGACCCTGTTGTAATTGAGGTTGATAATAGAATATCTAAACAATTTTGGATTTCAACAATTCAAATTCTTTCCTCCGTTGGATTCCAAGTC
>NC_042998.1:4924923-4967423 GCF_006345805.1 Octopus sinensis | reverse complement strand
AGTCCGTGTGAAATATCTTAGGATTTATAGACAGGAATTAACCTGAGGACAGTTAGTTGAGCACATTACTACTTCTAACGCTTTTATTATCTTTGGTATTAATAAACATATAGAACTGTGGACGAGTTCTTGTTAATGTAGTGCAGTACTATTTTCAGGTAATATATATGTGGAGCCTAGCATCAACTGTTTCACTATAGCTAATTCATAAAACTTAGCTTTAAATTTATAAAAGTAGAAATTAACGGAAATCAAAATCAAAGTATTATACGTAAGAGAAACATAGCAAGACATAATAGTTTGATTTGAGAGCACGGAAGCAGAAAATTGTAGAAAAATGAAACAATATCAAGAGAATACGCTCGAGATAAACTTCGTTATTTGAATGACTGAATTTTTGTAAAGCATGTGTCCTCGGATTCTCAATTCTAACTACGATTCCGTATAAAATTTTTAAAAAATGTATCTTGTTTGGACAATTGTATTAAGAATATCATATTCTGAAATAATGGGTGAAGTAAAAGAAAAGATTGCATTTAGAAGCATTTGGATAAAGTAGAAAAAAGAAAGTGATGAAAGTTTGTTCACAAATGCTTGGTATTTGGTATTTAATGTCAAATTTTATTCATGAGACTAAATTTTCTTTATATTCCATATAACCATTTTATTTTTTCTTTAATTTCATATTCCGAAAGAGATAGTTTGAAAGGTTTATTAATTTTAAAAATAACGATGTGTTTATTGCCGTAAGGAATTAGTTATGTACTAAGAAGACGTAAAAGACGAATTCTGTTGTAATTCTGTTCTAATAATTGAAAGGCAGCGAGCTGGCAGAAACGTTAGCACGCAGGGTGAAATACTTAACGTTATTTTGTGTGTTTACGTTCTGAGCTCAAATTCCGCCGAGGTCGACTTTACCTTTCATCCTTTCGCGGTCGATAAATTAAGTACCAGTAGCGTACTGGTGTCAATCTAATTGACTGGTCCCCACAAGAAATTTCTGGCCTTCTGCCTAGAGTAGAAAAGAATATTGATATAATTGAAAGCAACGACCTGGCAGAAAAGTTAGCACGCCGCGCAAAATGCTTAGATATATTTTGTCTGTCTTTACGTTCTGAGTTCAAATTCCGCCGAGGTCGACTTTGCCTTTTATACTTCCGGGGTCGGTAAATTAAGTACCATTTACGTACTGGTGTTGATCTAATCGACTGGACCCCTCCCCCAAAATTTCGGGCCCTTGTGCCTAGAGTAGACAAGAATATTGATATAATTGATTGAATTAAACCTAATGGAGCCAAGAAAATTATTTCATACGAGAGTTGGAAAGCGAATCTTTTGAAGCAACCGGTAATCAACAGATCGCATTAAGTAACCTACAACCTAAACATTGTTGAAAAAACCTCATTATAAATAATGTTCAGTTTTCAATATCATAATATAAATCGCCTATTTCCTTCCTTCTTCAGACATGAAGATTGAGGACATTTCAAAAATTTATTTGTAGCATATCTACTAATTGCATACATTAGAAACTTGCAGTCCATCGATAATACCGCTATGATCACAACTGGCTGCAAGGAGTGCAAGGATCTATCATTCCGTGTAAAATTGTTCCGCGCAATACTCGGTGTACACCAAATGTCAGCAAGATTAAATTAATGGTTGTATAATCGAAAGAATGTGCAATGTTTCGGCTCGATGGCCAGCTGATCTAGTTGGTTGGAAGATGCGATCCTTAGTCCTTATATCTACAGTAATTGTTACAATGCTAGAAGATCTGCAGCTGGTTGAGTTTGGATCACTCGACAATGAGTTTGGATCACTCGACCAGAACAGCGTGTCGCATGTTATCTGTGCATCCCTTAATACAAAGACGTGATTGGTACGGTCACTGGTTACTTCAGCTGTTCTGATCATCTATGAGGCATAGCTGCAAATTATAAGGCAATGGTGCAAAGATGACAGCTATGAGCTGTAGGGCTGGCATTACGTACAACAGATCACTGCAGGAACAGTGAGATCGCATAAGTTCTAGACGAGATAAATAATACTCTTAGACGAAAACAGTGCAAAAGTGGAAACTTAATCATTTTGTACATATTTACTGTTATCCGGTCAATAGCATCGGACAAGTATATTATTTAGGGCAATCTTCGGTGTGGGTAACCACGTATGTTTATAACGTAAAATGACAAATGGGTAGCTAATCTACAAATCTCTCTGTGAAAGCTGTTCAGAACCGATTATAGTGGCATTCGTTTGTCAAAGATTTCACCAACTTTAGTTCGTGAGCCGATGTCCCAATGGAAAAGGTTTGATTTATTTAAAGTTATCAATGATGATTGTATACTTATCTCCATTGTATATTTATCTCCATTGATCCAAAATGTCTCGTTCCTACCAGAACAGTTCAGGCAGGGTGTACAGTAGGTTTGTTCTCTAATGGTATCTGAATTTTATTCAAATTAGTCTAAGCAACATTCAAATACTAAGAAGGAAGAAACAACAATGGCCAAGAGATAGATATTCAGAAGTATCAAATGCGATACGTGAAAAATAGTAAGCAACGATTGCAAAATTAGATCTTTTGAAGTGGGTAAAATTACGGATAAAGATTTACGTTTTTACTGTTTAGATTTTGTGCTTGCGTTTATAAGCTATTGAACTAGTAATGTAGAATACCTACCGTAAGTAACCGGAAGATTTGCACAGAAAACTTAATAAAAATTGATGTAAGAATGTAATTATTGTATATTTTCATGGGATGAGTTTTAACCTATTTTCTCGGTTTGGGAAATGAAATTCTATTTCTCTTTTCCTTTAATCATAGGTAAACACGATACTCCATGTGATACAAAATACTTTAAATCTACAGTTAATGAAAATATTTCGATTTAATTCCAAGGCTAGAATATAATATGTGAAAGAAAATATCTAAATAGTGAATGTCAACAAGTAATAACTTCTAGAAAGCTAAATAAATGTGGCTTATTTTTACAAATAAAAAATAAACATGGAACATACAACATAAATGTAAATTATGAAATTGTTTATAAAATCATCCTAATATATCAAAATTGATAAATACCTGGCCCTAGATAGATCTCAAAAGTTAAGCCATACTGCATATAGAGATAAAGCAAATTACAGCTCTATGCAACAATGATTTACTTACAGTTGCTCGTAACTTTATAAATACTATATCTTTCACTGTCATATAACCTTCCTACTCATAGTTCATACTCATAGCATTTAATAGCCGCGTGTCCAATAGGTCCAACAAAGGGGACAGACAATATACGATCTTCAACAGAATAATGGTAACATTATGGTACCATAAACAAGGGAGATGCTTTTCTCTATATTTTCTATACAATAAAACATCTCAGAAGTAAAACCAATCTGTAATGATCTGTCTCATAGCGACCTATGTTAAAGTTTCCACAGAACTAATGAAGCAATGCGGGCTTAATTACTTCTGATGTTCTTCAATATACAATAATTATCTGCGTTAACCCAAACTTTTTTATCTCACCTAAAGTTACAGAGTCAAACATTCGAGCGTGGACAAAACGCCCTTCACCATAGTATCATAAACACTTACTAATCTAAAATCTGTTTGATTTCGTCTAATAATAGTTATTTCTAGGTTTCTGTATCAGAATATTCCCACATTCTTCTATTTCAGCCTCCCACATCTGTACTGGATTTCATCCAATCACCTTTTATGCTGCTGCTACTAATAACGATGATAACAACAACAATAATAGTAATAATAAAATGAATAATCTGCACCACTCGAAGATAGACATTGAACGACTATACCTGCCAAGAAAAGAGGGGGACTGTGGACTTTATAACTGTAATTGACTATGAAGATTGCCAAAATTGGCCTAAAAACTTACCTGAAAAACTCTGCGTATTTGATGATAAAATGTGTCATAATCAAGAAAACAAGTAAACATCATACTCGGTAACAAAACAGGCAAAGAAATATATAAGCGAATTGCAAATACAACAAATCCCTGACTTAGACATGCTGGGAACAAGCACAAAAGAAATTAAGTGTATGAAAACCCTTGATAGAGCAGTACAGTATATTCACTGGGTGATTTACAAAGACTTGAACCTGACCCATGATAAAAACTGGTGGGAATACAAACCACCCCCAGTGCTTGAAAGTGACCACATCTCACTCCTTTGGAACTTTACTGCTCAAACTGACATAAAGATAGATGCAAATAGGCCAGACATTATATTGCAAGATTGCAAACATAAATCATGCCTCCTCAATGATATGACTATCCCGATTGGCATAAATGTATCTATCAAGACCTACCAAAAACTGAACAAGTATAAAGATATTTAAATAGAAATTGGCGAAACGTGGAACCTCAATGATAGCAAAAATAACTGCTTGCTACCTATCCCAGATACCAAGAAATCAAAAACTGGAAGAAATTCAAAAACTAGTGCTCATGGGAACTGCTCATATCCAAAAAAAAAAAATCTCTATGTAATCCCTAAAACGTTTCAGTCTAAACAGAATCGAAATACTTTTAAATATAGAAACACCTTTACTGTCATCTTAACATCACACTATCATATTGAAACCAAATTTATTTTAGAACAATCTTCTAATTTTCTTGTGTTTTCACAGACATTCTCTAGAACAATACTTTGTGCAAAACCAAAAATATGGTATCGTAGTCATAATACCAACTTGAACTTCTAACTTGTCTCTTGATGTCTCTGGGTGAGACTTGGAGTCAAATTGTACAAATACAAAGCAAAATCCAAACATATAATAATAATAATAACAACAACAACAACAACAACAATAATAATAGTAATAATAATAATAATAATAATAATAATAATAATAATAACAATAACAATAAAAAATAATAGTAATAATAATAATGATGATGATGATGATGATGATGATGATGATGATACAAAAAATAGAAGATTGCCATGTCATGTGAAATTTGTTGAACAATATTTCGGCATCCAGCGTTGCCTTCGACAGGTTCAAATATTACATGTCAGTCTACTTCATTATTTGTTAAGACTATAAAGGACCGAGGTATCTCATCCAGAATGTATACACAAATAAATAGAAGAGTGCCATATCATGTGAAATTGGTTGAAATTTTTTAATCTGTCGAAGGCACGCTAGATGCCGAAATATCGTTCAACCAATTTCTTCTATTTATTTGTGTATAACTTCTGGATGAGTTACCTCGGTCCTATATAGTCTTAATAATAATATAATAATAATAATAATAATAATAATAATAATAATAATAATAATAATCATAATAATAATGATAATGATAATAATAGTAATGATAATGATAATAATCATAATAATAATGATAATGATAATAATAGTAATGATAATGATAATAATAATAATGATAATAATAATAATGATAATGATAATGATAATAATAATAATAATAATAATAATAATAATAATAATAATAATAATAATATGCCGATACACACAGATAGAGAAATTAAGGCCAACAGACCAGATATAGTTGTCAGAGATCATGAAGAAAAAAATGCTTTCTAATTGATGTATCAATACCGGCAGATGATAACGTGTCTCTAAAAGAAATGGAGAAACTCTCAAAATACAAAGACCTGGAAATAGAGGTAACTAGAATGTGGAACCTGAAAACAGAAACAATTCCTATCATAATAGGTGCATTAGGCATGATAAAAAAATATTCAGACAAATACATAACAAAAACACCAGGACTTACAAACACATATAACATACAGAAAATTGCACTACTAGGCACTGCACACATCCTACGCAGAACACTTTCCATACAATAACCATCAGAGCATCACAACAAATCACAGCACATACCCAAGGCACACAGAGCTGCGCTCGGTAGTGAAGTGAAAGCACGCTATAAAAATAAAACTACTGAATAATAATAATAATAATGATAATGATAATAATGATAATGATGATAATAATAATAATAATAATAACAACAACAGCAGCAGCAACAACAACTATAACAACAAAAGCAACTAGACGAATTTAACAATAAAAGATTGTGATTGTGCACATATATATATATATATATATATATATATATATATATTATATATATATATATATGCACATATATATTTGGGTATGTATGCAAGTGTGTTTGTGTGTGTGTGGCTAAAGGATAGTTTTAATGCTTGAAACTCGAAGTAATTTTCAGCTTAAAGAAAAGAAGGTACTTTGTGTATGATGTAGTTTTTCTTTTTCCTTTTTTTCTTTATAATAAATTCTTTATAATAAGCGTACATTCATTATATATATATATAATATATATATATATTATATATATATATATATATATATATATATATATATATATATATATATAAGGACATACGCACACATATGTAACACATGAACATATCATATCTAGTTACATATGTAAATAATGTTTATATGTATTTATGTCTACGCATATGAAAGCATACACATACATCAACACATTCATGCATGTGTGTATGGGTGTGTAATGCAACATCCATAACCCAGACAGTTTGTTTCTTTCTTTGTCTGGTTTATTTGTCCTCATAGACATTTTATTTGTTGTTGTTTCTTTTATAGTCAAAGAGTGCAGACATGTTGCTCAGAGCTTTGCGCACTTTGACATAACAAAACAAAAATTCTTTGAGGCATACGCGATTTTTTCTTCTCTTTTTTTTTTCTGTGAAAACCAAACAACAGACTTTATATATAAGAAACCGAAAACATTTTTTTTTTAAATTACAACAAATTTTCCGCATATGTTTCGTTCTATAAAATTTTGTTTCTGTAAAATTTTTCCTAAACTTACTTTCATAAACATCCTCCAGCGGAAACTAATTATAATTTTGGACTCATATTTTTAGCCTTACCAATTATCTGGAAACTTGTCAATGTCGTTCATATGTTGCACAAAATATTTCATCAATTTGGTTTGAAATAAGGAGAGTTGATAATATTACTTTATTTAATTATATTCAAGCATTGAGGGTCTGTATTATGAAACATCTTTTGATGTAATGAATTCTATAAATATTGCTGTTCCGAAATATGAACTAAATATACATGGTTTCATTTTGGCCTTTGAACAACAAAGCCATAAAAGTCATACTACAAATTCAACAAGTATTTCACTCATGCACAGGTTAATTAATCTCATTTAAAATTATATCCATTGATATCAGTTTCTCATGCCAACAAGCAGAGATAACGGTGCTGCAAAATTCAGTTGTTTAGTTCCAAGCTGACTTGATTGGATATTGACAGATATAATTGATTTCTATATTCAAAAGTATCCACAATTTCAGATGACGACGTATATAGTTAAACTACGTGTGCGTTTAATTACTTGCGTTAAGAAAATTAACAGCCCTATAATTTTCACCTTCATCATTTGGAAATTAGTCCTAATACTTATTCTTGAATAATATCGGACCACTAATTTGCAGAAGGATTGTAATTTGTTTAAAAGCTGAATACCGGCTTTACTAAACTGATTCAATTTTCAAACCGTTTCTTTCATAATATCTAACTGAAAAGGGCAGATAATATTTTACTGTTGCTATACTATTAAACGGGATACGTTACGGTATCTATTTACAGCAAGGCGGCGAGCTGTCAGAATCGTTAGCACGCCGGGCGTGTTTAGCCTCTTGTGAGTAGTAAAGAAATAGGTATCTATTTGCAGCATCACTGTTCGATATTCATATACACATATATAAACAGACATTCCCTATCAAAGCAAATCACGTGTGTTGTTCAACTGCGGAACCCTCATCCATTGTTTAACTACTGGAGAGTCCATAAGATATATGTTTACATATATTACTCTTATGTTCTAAAGAAAATTGACGAGATGCTTCTTGAACTGACATCATTTAAGTAATTCTTGCTATTACAAGACCTGTAATTTTGGAGAGAGTGGTTAGTCGATAACATCGACATCATAACTCTACTCATTTTACTACCTCGAAAGGATGAAAACTGAACCTAAAGCCGGAATAAATATATTTAAGCATTACTGTCCGGCGCATTAACGTTTCTACCAACCAGCTGCCTTATTTGAATTAATCATAAAGTACTTTAGAAAGATAATTAAGTCGTTATTACTTATAAGTAGAAGTGTTTAACATAATTAAGGATAATTTAAAATTTCGCAATTCTTCTGAATTTAATGCGAAGACCGAAAGTCGAACTGATACTAAAATACCACTTGCTTAGTTTAGTTCACTGAGTGTCAAAGGGTGATTTTAATTTACAAGCATTACATATGGTAGCATATCAATTGACGATGTCTGCTGTTTTCTAATGGAACGTCAATCCATCGTTTGAGGTTAATCGAAGAATTTTATGTCCCCAGTGTAAAATTGTCAACAAGGGATGTTGGCTAAATTCTTATCAAACAGACCATTATTTAAGGGCTTTCAAATTACATATCCCCACCTACAGAGCATATTCCTTTTCTTAAGCCGGTATGTGGTCATTTTAAAGAGATGTCGCTGGTTACCTAACGCGTAATGTTTCTAGTGTTGACTGATAATTACTTAGCTTAATTTAGGGGTGGTATATGTAATTTAAGAACTGCAAATCTTACTCTTTTGCATTTTTCTTTTAATAGTTAAAGGCAACATATATATCATAATACGAGATTACAAATTATGCTTGCGGTCCAACTGTTTTTCTTGATACAACAATTTTCATATAAATGTGAAAATATGAGTATAGTCTTTAATATAATTATATGTAAATTTAGTTATTTAAAACTGAACATCTACAGCTAAATACCTCACAGAATACACTTGCCTTCAGATACATGAATATTATTTCAAATTGATTCGTGAATTGTTTCATTGTCATAATTCAGTCATTGAATTTATTTGCTATTGAATTTATTTTCCTTTCCCACTTCTTTTACGTAGACTTTATTGATAGGCAGGTATATTTTCTACAAATTTTACGAACCAAAACCATCTCCAGCAATTTGATGACTTATTGTATGGAGACGCATATACTTGACAAAAACTCTGTATATATGTATATATATATATGTGTATATATATATATATATATATATATATATATATATATAAACAGGTGTGTAAGTGTGTGTGTGTGTGTGTACAACAATACCACCTTAAGCTATATCCTTACTAGAAGTAAAATCCATATGAAGGGCAGTCACTGAATATCAATTTATGTTGTAATATATACAACAAAATCAGCTTAAGTCATGAAAGCCTAGACAAGATTAACACTATGAAATTTAGAACTTCACGGGAGGAAATGTATGCATACGCCACCAGTTCTGTAACAGATATCATAATGGTTTGGACACCTTGGCAGCAGCATTTAGTCCAGTGTTGCTAACTGCATTAAAAAGTAAACGCTGCCTAGGAATTAATAGGCAAGTAGGAGCAAAACATCAGAACTATACATACATACATACATACATACATACATACATACATACATATATCTATATATATACATATATATATATATATATATATAATATATATATATATATATATATATATATATATATATTATATATATATATATACATATAATTTCAACAATTGAGGGTAAAATTAATTAATTAATCAATTTCACCAAGTATTCAGTATGCAAAGGGACCATTTAAGGCGAATTCAAATTATTACATTATATAAAAGGGCTTAGTAAAATAAATTACTTTGCCGCATACTGAACTCATTAGAAATAGCAGCTAAAAAAAACTTTTTTAAAACTATTTCTAATACTTAAAGAAAACCTCTCTCATATAGTGTTTGCTCAATTCAACTCACGAAAATATGGGGGTAGAGACATTAAAAAAATCAAATGCAAAGGTTATTTGAGAACGTACGTTTCAAGATTAGTCAAACTCGACATTTCTATCATCAGCTCAGAACTCCCTGGTTTGGATTTGAAAACACTGAAAGTGGGAGCATACCCTTTCGGCTTCTTATCGCTTCTGAAGATCTGCTCGTAACTAACAGTGCAACAAACTCAAAAATGCAAGCGAAGAATTTCTGCTCTCCCCTTTCCACCAGCGTGGGTTAAAATCAGTAACACTATGCTTTTTTCGGTAAAATCCGAGGCATTATATAGAGAGAGATGAATTATAATTTCAACAATTGAGGGTAAAATTAATTAATTAATCAATTTCACCAAGTATTCAGTATGCAAAGGGACCATTTAAGGCGAATTCAAATTATTACATTATATAAAAGGGCTTACTAAAATAAATTACTTTGCCGCATACTGAATTCATTAGAAATAGCAGCTAAAAAAAACTTTTTTAAAACTATTTCTAATACTTAAAGAAAACCTCTCTCATATAGTGTTTGCTCAATTCAACTCACGAAAATATGGGGGTAGAGACATTAAAAAAATCAAATGCAAAGGTTATTTGAGAACGTACGTTTCAAGATTAGTCAAACTCGACATTTCTATCATCAGCTCAGAACTCCCTGGTTTGGATTTGAAAACACTGAAAGTGGGAGCATACCCTTTCGGCTTCTTATCGCTTCTGAAGATCTGCTCGTAACTAACAGTGCCAACAAACTCAAAAATGCAAGCGAAGAATTTCTGCTCTCCCCTTTCCACCAGCGTGGGTTAAAATCAGTAAACACTATGCTTTTTTCGGTAAAATCCGAGGCATTATATAGAGAGAGATGAATTATAATTTCAACAATTGAGGGTAAAATTAATTAATTAATCAATTCACCAAGTATTCAGTATGCAAAGGGACCATTTAAGGCGAATTCAATTATTACATTATATAAAAGGGCTTACTAAAATAAATTACTTTGCCGCATACTGAATTCATTAGAAATAGCAGCTAAAAAAAACTTTTTTAAAACTATTTCTAATACTTAAAGAAAACCTCTCTCATATAGTGTTTGCTCAATTCAACTCACGAAAATATGGGGGTAGAGACATTAAAAAATCAAATGCAAAGGTTATTTGAGAACGTACGTTTCAAGATTAGTCAAACTCGACATTTCTATCATCAGCTCAGAACTCCCTGGTTTGGATTTGAAAACACTGAAAGTGGGAGCATACCCTTTCGGCTTCTTATCGCTTCTGAAGATCTGCTCGTAACTAACAGTGCCAACAAACTCAAAAATGCAAGCGAAGAATTTATATATACATATATATATATATATATATATATATATATATTATATATATATTATATATATATATATACATATATATATATATATATATATATATATACATATATATATATATATATATATATATATATATATATATATATATATATATATATATATATATATATATATACAGAGGGAGAGAGAGAGGGAATGTTAATTATGGCTGATTCGTATGGTTACCCAGGGTTTCGCGTCCATAATAAAATTTGTGTATGTATGTATGTATGTATGCATGTACAAAAGTATTTTGCCGGCATATTGTGACGAGTGTCCATTACGTGTAGGCTTTATGTTGTATGTGTAGAGGGGTTTCTTTTTCAAGGTCAGTATTCTGTGATTGCTAGTCAAATTCTTCTGCTTGGAAGAGATCAAGATATTTATCAGAAGAGATCAAGATATAAGGCGGCGAGCTGGCAGAATCGTTAGCACGCCGGGCGAAATGTTTAGCAGTATTTCGTCTGCCGTTACGTTCTGAGTTCAAATTCCGCCGAGGTCGACTTTGTCTTTCATACTTTCGGGGTCGATAAATTAAAGACCAGTTACGTACTGGGGTCGATATAATCGACTTAATCCTTTCGTCTGTCCTTGTTTGTCCTCTCTGTGTTTAGCCCCTTGTGGGTAGTAAAGAAATAAGAATTTCGTTTGCCGCTGCGTTCTGAGTTCAAATACCGCCGAGGTCGACTTTGTCTTTCATCCTTTCGGGGTCGATAAATTAAGGACCAGTTATGTACTGGGGTCGATATAATCGACTTAATCCTTTCGTCTGTCCTTGTTTGTCCTCTCTGTGTTTAGCCCCTTGTGGGTAGTAAAGAGATAAGAATTTCGTTTGCCGCTGCGTTCTGAGTTCAAATTCCGCCGAGGTCGACTTTGTCTTTCATCCATTCAGGGTCGATAAATTAAGTACCAGTTACGCAATCGACTTAATCCCTTTGTTTGTCCCCTCTATATTTTGCCCCTTGCGGGCAATAAAGAAATAAGAAGAGATCAAAATATTTATAGAAACTTCCGTTCTCGTCCTTGACAATTATACGTCGGGAATTCTAAATAATCACGCTTCAGATAACTGAACCCCATCATCTCTAAATACCAGTGCTTCATACTTGCTTATAACACTTCTCCATTTTCCAGTCGAGGTCTCAAAATTTCACAAAGAGACACAACTAATCTTTCAATTTTGTTTGTAGATAAAACGTAATTTTCAAAGATTAGACCGCCAGATATAACGATATAAATTCTGTTACTGATCTACTCTTTTACTCATTTACTTGTTTCAGTCATTTGACTGCGGCCATGCTGGAGCACCGCCTTTAGTCGAGCAAATCGACCCCGGGACTTATTCTTTGTAAGCCCAGTACTTATTCTATCGGTCTCCTTTTGCCGAACCGCTAAGTGACGGGGACGCAAACACACCAGCATCGGTTGTCAGGCAATGCTAGGGGACCAACCACAGACACAAACACACATACACATACATATATATATATATATATATATATATATATATATATACATATATACGACAGGCTTCTTTCACTTTCCGTCTACCAAATCCACTCACAAGGCATTGGTCGGCCCGGCGCTATAGCAGAAGACACTTGCCCAAGATGCCACGCAGTGGCACTGAACCCGGAACCATGTGGTTGGTTAGCAAGCTACTTACCACACAGCCACTCCTGCGCCTGATTATAATGTTGCAAAAGTTTCATCATCTTCGTTTCTAAGCCACATATTTTACTCGTTTTATATGACTAGACACTGATCATGGACAGTGCCATTTGTAACTCTCCTTAGTGTCTGCGACTGCTAGTCTTTCTTAGCTATCTCTTTGATTCACTTTGTCTTCGGTGCGTATTTTAAATTATTAGCCATGGAGTGTTTTTCCTCTACAATTCTCTTTGGTATATTTTAAAAGCCATTTTCATTTTAATTTTGTCTTTATTTTGAATTTCTCTTTCACTATACGTCTTGTAGACCGTAGACCGATTAAAAATTTTTAATCTTTTCGGTTTGAACGGTAGTTTTTAACATAATTTCTAGGTAACTAAAAATTTTAAACTTCGTATACTGGTAGAATGTGTTTATAAAACATCTTTTTCTGTTGGCTTTATTGAGAAAATTCTATAGTTTGTAAGATATTTGTTGTTTTTTTTCTTCAATATCTGCAATTTCAACCAATCAGTGACGTCTATTGAGTTAAAAAGCATTCTGTGCCATATGACTATGTCCCTCGTTTAAGAAACAGATTGGGTTTATTTACATTTGTGAAGAAAAAAAGATACCCTTCCCCACCCCTAACCCTAACCCTAAAAGAGATTGAAATGCAATAGATCGATACTAGGGTCATAATTATTGGTGACAATTTCATATGACACCGCTAGAAAAAAAACTGCCGTTCAAACCGAAAAGATCCAACATTTTTTCTTTAGTCTCTGAATTAATGGTGACTGAATTAATGTTCTAGTTTATTCATTATTGTTTCTTTATGTGGAAAAAACTGTTATTGTTTTTTTTTATTATTATTTTCTTTTTGCATGATTCCATGTTAGACTTGTGATCTTTCTTTCCCTTTATAATCTTATGTTTGTCCTGCAATATCCGTTCCCTTTTTGATGTGCCGTGTTAGTATTGGAGCTGCTTTATCTATATATACCTGCTGTTTAGAGAATAACACATTTTTACAGTAGCCTTTTTAGTTTTCGTAAGATGTTTTATATTTCGAAAGAAATAGCTTGTCTGTTGTACAGTAAAGACGTAATAATTTGCTAGTTGTCGAGAAAAATCTTTAGGTTTTTGTGTTTTTCGGGCTAACCAGAATTTCGTTCTGGGAAATCAATATTGATTTCCCCTCCAGCAATCATACAGTTATTAATTCTAGTCTAGTTGCTAGTTAATTCAGTATTAGTTAATACTTAACTAGTTATTGATATTATATTAGTTGCGTGGCATTGAGTCAAAATTTGAAACCGTTATATATTAGTTGAATTTATTATTGTTATTATTGTCAAAGTTTTTGGAATATAATTATACTAAGAATAATAATCTTAATATAAATGCGTGAACGGAATATGTTCGTTAATGATTCATTATGTGTTTTAAGTTGTTCCTACACAGTTGAAGTATACTTATAAATCTGAATGTACGCCAATCTTATTAAAGCCAGCATCTTCTGTGTTTTCTGATTTGTATGTTCTTTGTCGTGGTTTTATAATACTAACGTTACGTAAAACTATTAATTGCAGAATTAACTAATTTTGTTGTTCTGCAGTCGTAGCCTTACTATTTGGTATTCACAAAAAAAAAAGTTATTTACCTATGTGTAAATCCTCTCTTTGCTATTCAAAACAAAGTATTTACCTTTGAATAAATCTTATGTAATAATATTATATATATACTATCCTTCTGGCTTCTGTTTTCTTCTTTATATTACACATGGAGTTTATTTAAAAGATTTGCTTAAGTCCAAACATCATCAAGGGAAAAACACCATAAAAAATACGAAGATACAAACATTGTAAAAACATGAAGATATTGAAAGGTTTACAGTCGTTGGTCACACATACAGTTAACAAATGCATTAGCTTTATGATTTAGCTGAATAAATAAAGATTAATGACAACATGTTGCGTGTGCAGATGCTCATTCTGAGCAAAAATCGAGGAGTGCCAAAACAATTGCAGAAATAAGTATGACAATAATGATTAAGCAATAATAACGACGATGACGACAACGATGATGATGATGATGATGATGATGGTGGTGGTGGTGATATTAGTTGCGAGTGGTGGTCTCATATTTTTCATTCACGCAGATATAATATTTAGAGCAGTTGCCATACAAAGCAACTATGGATACATGGTGAATAATATACAAACATACTAGGAGGAATATAATAGAAGAGTATTTTGCAGCCAGCCATCACTCATGTATATACCACAAGCAGTATCGCCCGGCGTTGCTCGGGTTTGTAAGGGAAATAACTATATAAGCATTTTTAGAGATGTAAAGTATAATAGCCATCTCAATATGGCTAACCACAAAGGGGGTGGGTTACTGTAGCTTTTTACGTTCTGAGATTTAATAATACATTTTTAGAGAGTTACTTCCCTTGTATATGCCAAAAATACATTAAAAATGGGAAAAATTTATGGTAATTTTTTTTTAAATCGTAGACTCATCGTAGACGCGCGCTAATACCCAGAAGGATTTGATATGAATCACGACTAAGATACCCGGTTTTGGTTAAACTGCACCGCAAAATGTGGGAGTAGTTAGGAATCTAAATCGTAGGAGACAGACAGCACACAACCTTACTTTTATATATAAAGATATACCTCGCTTTCGCTAAATGTTTTATGTGTCTATGTAGGTGCCAGCCGACTTATACACCTGAAGACGCTCTCACCTACAACGCCGAGGAACATCTAGGATATGACATCTGGGGAGTGAGATGTCTGTATCAGCTCCCAACGTGTCCTAGTCTACAGCTGAATAGACATGGTCAGCGTGAAGCGAAGTACCTTGTTGAAGGATACAAGGTAGCAACTGCTGAGCGAATTGAACAAGTGACTTCGCGACTGTGAACCAAACATCCAAATGAAATATGTCTAGCTTATAAGAAACTTTTCCTCCCCACCAATTTATCTCCTCTCATTTTTTCGAATGAAACAAAATGCATTTTCCTATAGTGAATCTGGATTTACATTACTGAAAGTGCCCTCACATTTTAACGTGATTCATTGCCGATATAGCTCACATCTTTAGTAAATTGAGTGACAATAGGCGCAGGAGTGGCTGTGTGGTAAGTAGCTTTCTTACCAACCACATGGTTCCGGGTTCAGTCCCACTGCGTGGCATCTTGGGCAAGTGTCTTCTGCTATAGCCCCGGGCCGACCAATGCCTTGTGAATGGATTTGGTAGACGGAAACTGAAAGAAGCCTGTCGTATATATGTATATATATATATGTATGTGTGCGTGTGTTTGTGTGTCTGTGTTTGTCCCCCTAGCATTGCTTGACAACCGATGCTGGTGTGTTTACCTCCCCGTCAATTAGCGGTTCGGCAAAAGAGACCGATAGAATAAGTACTGGGCTTACAAAGAATAAGTCCCGGGGTCGATTTGCTCGACTAAAGGCGGTGCTCCAGCATGGCCGCAGTCAAATGACTGAAACAAGTAAAAGAGAGTAATACAGACGCTTCAAGATAGAGCTAATTCTTTTGATAGGGTCGAAAACTGGAAATATAGCATTGCATCTAACAGCACTCACAACTTTTGTATAGTAATATATGATAGAATAATAAAAATGTTTGTTAGATACGTGAAGAATTAAAATTCAAGCATGAAATATCTGCATTATAGAGATACATATTTGTATCTGATCAACTGTCTTCTTTAGTAAACTCGATTGCGGCGTTTGTGGTGAAACGGATTATGAATCATTGTTTTGTCAGGTGCATTAAAATAGGCAAAATCTATCTTTCCCATGGAATCAATGTAAGTTCACAGAATAAGTTAGCTATGAGATTACCAGTGGCTTGCATTTATTTATCGTTATGCTTATCGATGGATTGATAATAATAATAATAATAATAATAATAATAATTCCGCTTCCGAATATATGTAGTACGAAAATGATGTGATATAATAGACAAGTGTTTTCCTTGTGTGAAGCATAATGTTTGTAAATGAATAGTTTCCAGCAACAGGATTAAGATCATGCAACATAATGTGCGGATCATCCTGCAAAATATTCATAACAAGTTGTTTTGATTGCCGTTCTTTTCTTTCCGTGTTTCGACTATTGGAACATAATTCAATAAAACACTCGCTTTTGTGAACTATGAAAATAATGATATGGAAATTATCAACTTAGTTTAATTGGACATAGAGATGCGTTACATAATGCCTCGTTTCTCCCAAACTCTCAAATATACATCCCCAGAACAAACTGCATATTATGAGTAACGCAATCGTCACGATAATAACCAGCTTCTTTTTTCCCTTTTTGATATGACATCTCTTCCCATATTCATCTTTCTCCTTCTCTTCCTCTGCATCATCAATTTAACATTTTTCTCCCCTGCTTCGTCATTATGTATATCACTGCCTCTCTTGAAACAACTATGCTTTATTATAATCACTTCCGCCTCCTCCTTCCCCTTCCCCTCCTCCTCCTCCTTCTCCCCCTCCTCCTCCTCCTCCTACTACTACTACTACTACTACCATCTTCAATATCCACACCATGTTCGTCATATTACTTCACATAATATTGAATTTTGTGCATTTCATAAGAATCCTGCATTTTCCATTTCTTCTTAAAAGGTCCATGAAATTTCCTCTTTGTTGGGAGCGGGGCTGTATTCCAGTACCCAGTTCTGTAGCCTGTTCCTGTTGAAGTACATGCCTCGAGTTTCTCCTGAATTGTACTTCGGTTAAATATAATGTGACACGCTAGATAGAATCAAAAATACTTGATTCCATTTTTTTACCTCTGGTTTCTAGGCTAGTGTTTCTCCTCTTAGGATCCGTTTGAATGCTGCTGTAAATCCTTTCTTTCTTAAATTAAGTATTTTAGTTAGTGCATCCTCAATGAAAACCAACATGCCTACTCCTGAAAGAGAAACAACACGCAGATATAAGTCTATCGGGTCATTCGGTTAATGGCTGCCACTTGTCATTAACAGTATTTTAGTGTAGTTAACTCGTTTTAAATTTCCTTGTAGTTAGCCATGTTTTAAATCTCTTTGTAGTTAACCTCGTTTTAAATCTCTTCCTACGGGCACATTTCCTCCAGATATCAAGTGATATTTAAATGTTCAGTTAGAAATGCTATCCTAGAGAGGAAGTGATATGCTGTATGGGAGAACGTGTGTAAAAGTGAGAAATAGATGTGTATGTGGAACATATACGCAGGAGTGGCTGTGTGGTAAGTAGCTTGTTTACCAACCACATGGTTCCGGGTTCAGTCCCACTGCGTGGCACCTTCGGAAAGTGTCTTCTACTATAGCCTCGGGCCGACCAATGCCTTGTGAGTGGATTTGGTAGACAGAAACTGAAAGAAGCCTGTCGTATATATGTATATATATATATGTATGTGTGTGTATATGTTTGTGTGTCTGTCTTTGTCCCCCTAGCATTGCTTGACAACCGATGCTGGTGTGTTTACGTCCCCGTCACTTAGCGGTTCGGCAAAAGAGACCGATAGAATAAGTACTGGGCTTACGAAGAATAAGTCCCGGGGTCGATTTGCTCGACTAAAGGCGGTGCTCCAGCATGACCGCACTCAAATGACTGAAACAAGTAAAAGAGTAAAAAGAGATATACATAGAATAACATGTGTCTGGCTTTGATAATATAGAATAACAAAGCTGTTAGCAAACAATGAGTCTGTGTGCATATGTTAATATCTTCTATGACTTCAATAAGAAAAAACACTTTAAAAAAGTGCAAGACCTAGAATTTTAAAGTAACCATGAGGCCCACCCAACGCAACAAAGGCAATCTCAAAATCATTGAGACCCACCTTCTCAATAGGGACCAGCCATAAACAATAGGAAGGTGCTACATGGAACAGATTGGTTACTATAGCAACACTATGACGCGCTTTTCATCTTCTTCCGTCCTCCTCCACACGTCTGACCCACGACTTTTCCGCTTCTCACTTTTTCAACAGACCTGAAAAATGGGCCATAGTTCCACAAAATATAAATATTTATCTTCTTTTTGCAGTTTACTATTTATGTTCTTGTATTGTCCCGGTTTTACACAAATCTTTTAAAAGTAATATTACATAATGCTTCACCAAAACTACTCCATTTGAATATATATGTGTGTGTATGTATGTATGTATATATATATATATATGCAATATATGCTGTATATATATATACATATATGCAGTGTTATATAACATGATAAATTACGAAGTATAATTTTATTTATGTTGTTACGAGCTGTACTGAACCAGTGCGTTCTTTGGTGGTTTCAGCAGCAATATATATTTTCTATAAAAAAGAATTTTGCAGCATCACATGTAGTCTTCACTGTGTCTGGAAAAATTGAAGATGCGGATTTTCTTGTACAACACTTCTCACGGCCCAATGTACCCGTTCCGAGAAAGATGAAGAGAGATAAAATTGAAAGTGGAAAAGAAAGCAAATAACGTTAGTAGTTGATTACTATATAAGTTATAGATCTCCGCCTCGGTAAGCAGAGAGACAGTTTCGACCTCTGGAAGACTTGAATGCAGAAGGCAGAATGACGGAATATATATCCAAATGCATTCTATTCCCCCGTTCTGGCAACTCCGCCAATTCATCAACTGTAAAATTGACACCCGCTGATGTTATTAATAGAAAATATTAGTTATTACAAGCAACAGTTTGAATGCTGATGAGTAAAATATGATTAATTACACACTGGATACGATGCATGTATTTATCGCTTGTCTGATGATCGTTATTAATTGTCTCCATAGTGATATTAATTCGTTGTCGCAAACCAATTAAATTTATTTTGTCTATTTATTAAAAAAGTTGCACTTAATTTTGTAAATTGGCTAAAATAATACGGTGCTATTTTGAAATCAATGTATATCACAAGAAACAATCCCATCAGTCTCATTATGAATGGCGTAAATGTAATTTTCAGTACTAAAAGGATATTAGACATTATATACACCAACATTTCATGAAAAAGCAAGACTGGCAATTATAATCATGTAATCACTCTTTGCCAGGCAACCATGACATCACTTGTACTAATTAACCGACTAGATGCCCTCTAGAGATACAAAGAGTACAGCTAATGTAATGCGATTTTTGCAAATATTAATAAAGAATAAAACGAAAACAGTTAAAAAAAGAATTTCTTACGTAATTTATTTGCGATAAATTTATTTGCTTATGGCACGCCCAAACTAACAGACAACACTGCTCCCTCCCCACATATATATGTAAATATATTTTAGGGCAATTTATCAGTATTAAGATACATATATATATATACATATATATATGTATATATATATATAAATATATATATATATATACATATATATATGTGTATATATATATATATACGTAAAATACTACTTCATCTCAAATTTTTATGCAACCTCATAATTTTCTTATGTTTTTTTAAACATTCTCTAGAAGAGTACTATGTGCAAAACCAAATATATAACACCCTAGGCAAAACACCAACATGAACTTCTAACCTGTTGTCTCTTGAGGTCTTGGACTCAACTTGTACAAATACAAAGCAAAAGTCAAACATATAATAATAATAATAATAATAATAATAATAATAATAATAATAATAATAATAATAATAATAATAATAATAATAATAATAATAATAATAATAATAATATTATAAACACCGGGGACGTTTAAGAGAACACCGGGGACGTTTAAGATGTAAGAAGGAAAATTCAGAGCTCCGAAATCTATCCACAAACATCGAAAACAAGGACATCCTATGGAGCCAAAGTTTTACTAACAAAGAATTGGACTGTATCCGAGTAAGTAATACTAATTGAAATTTATTACTATTTTCGAAACGAAATGATGTATTTTGACTCGATATCATCTCCGCCTCTAACGCAACACATGTAAACATGCGTGGAACATCACGATCATCTCCGACCCCAAACACCATGTACAAAGGAACTACGAAGAAATTAAATGCCACCGATACTATTCAACCCTAGAATAACAATCGAGCGGCACGTACATTAAACTTACAACAACAAATGTACGAAAAACTACACGTGCGAAATAATGTGACAACAGAAATAAACGGACCGGTACCCTACGAAAATGACGACCGTCAAAATAATGGGCCAGACGTTGTACCTCATGTCCCGCAAATAAAACCCAAAAGACGTAAATGGACACGTGAGGAATACATTTCTATCTTACACGCATACTTCACAGCAGTACTCTACCCAAAAAATGAAAATACAACAACACATACATATAAAATAACTCTCAAAATACAAAGACCTTGAAATAGAGGTAACTAGAATGTGGAATCTGAAAACAGAAACAATTCCTATCATAGTAGGTGCATTAGGCATGAAAAAAATATTCAGACAAATACATAACAAAAACACCAGGACTTACAAACACATATAACATACAGAAAGTTGCACTACTAGGCACTGCACACATCCTACGCAGAACACTTTCCATACAATAACCATCAGAGCATCACAACAAATCACAGCACATACCCAAGGCACACAGAGCTGTGCTCGGTAGTGAAGTAAAAGCACGCTATAAAAATAAAACTACTGAATAATAATAATAATAAATATAATGCCCTGATGCAGTACCAGGCAGTGGCTCTCATGGCTTCTGATCTTAACTGATTGGAAGTGTTATCATGTACATTGTTTTGTCTTGGTATAAAAGATGGGCTACAGCAAATATTCTGCTCAATACCACAGATTTGCTTGTCAGATGCTTGACCTTAACCAGTTGAGCATGTCCCTTAGTGGCTGACGATATGTGCATCTCTGATCACGAGCAGAAGTAGTGGGGGAGTATCATAGCCATGTGTTGAGAAGGATTCTTTGGGGTTTGAATAATTCACCTCTGGAAACATGGGTGTTTCGTTCAACGTCCTTAAACAACCCTTATTCAGGGACCTTTTGCGCGGGATGGGTTACTCGATCTGAAGAAAATTCTAACTGGGCTCCACCTGCAAGGTCATGTGCTGTTTATCTTGATATGAGAACACCATGTCGCGCACATATGGTTGTGATGCATGTGCCTGGTGTACCCTTATCAGACGGGTAGTCATGATGGGTATACTGGGCTTCGTATATTTTACCCCAGTGTCACTTTGATGGCATGCTCTGCTCGCTCACTCAATAATAATAATAATAATAATAATAATAATAATAATAATAATAATAACAGTATACCGCATCCATGGATCTTGAGATCGCTGGACATCTTTAAAATTTCCCCTGTGATTTCAAACTTCCTGAAGCACAATATGTCGTTGTGGAATACGAATCTCCAATTATACCACTCTAATGGAGTACTTGCCTCAGAAAATATAAACATCAACTGTGGAATTTTTCAAGGTGACTCACTTTCACCTTTAATATTCTGCATAGCCCTAATACCCCTTACAAGTGAATTAAACAGAACAGGGTATGGGTATAAAATTGCCAATAAAAAAATAAGCCATCTATTTTATATGGATGACTTAAAACTTTATGGTAAAGACAATAATGAACTTGAAGGCCTATTGCGCACCGTGAAAGCATTCAGCGATGACATCGGGATGGAGTTTGGACTTGAGAAGTGTGCCAAGGCCACTTTCCAGAAAGGGAAAGTGAAGACCACAAATTCAGTCATGTTAGATGTTGAGACAGTCATAAGAGAGCTTGAGCAAGAACAGACATACAAATATTTAGGGATAAATGAAGGCTCTGGTATTCAGCATGGAAGCATGAAAGAGAAAATCAGGAAGGAATGTTATAGGAGAGTTCGTGCAGTCCTGAAATCTGAACTAAATGCACGTAACAAGGTGTTAGCTATAAATTCCTTAGCAGTTCCAGTTGTTACTTATCGCTACAATGTGTTGAACTGGAATATGAGTGAAGTAAAGAATATAGATAGAAAAATACGCAAGTTGCTGAGTTGTAATAGGATGCACCACCCAAAGGCAGACGTAGATCGCCTTTACCTTCCCAGAGCCCAAGGAGGTCGAGGCCTGATCCAATTTGAACTAGCTTACAAAACAACCACAATTGGACTGGCCAAATATCTCGAAATATCGAATGACTGGATGCTAAAGCTCGTGGAAAATCACGAAGACGAAAGAAGCTTCATTCTATCATCAAGGAAAGCAAAAAATTTGCTATTGATCTCGTGCAGGATACCCAAACTGAACAACCCGAGGGAAGTACGGCAACTATTGTTGCAAAGAAGGTGAAAATGATGGCAATGAAAAAAGCGCACGAGCATTGGCTGATAGGTGGGAGGAGAAACCTCTGCACGGCAAATATGTGACCCGCAGCAAACAAGCTGATGTTGACCAGAAGCAAACCCATCAGTGGCTGCGGAGCTCAGGGCTAAAAGCAGAGAGCGAAGGTTTCATCCTGGCTGCTCAAGACCAAAGCCTATTAACCCGGAACTACCAGGCCAATGTGATGAAAAATGGAGCAGACCCAAAATGCCGATTCTGCAACGACATGATTGAAACAGTGGACCACCTAATCTCTGGATGTAAAGTTTTAGCACCAGTGGAGTATAAATTAAGACATGACAGAGTTGGCCAATATCTCCACTGGCTAATAAGTCGGCATTACAATATCAAAACTGCCGATAAGTGGTATAATCACCACCCTGAGGCTGTAACTGAAGGAGAAAATGTAACAATTCTGTGGGACTTTCCAGTACATACAGACCGAACCATCAAGGCCAATAAACCAGATATTGTTGTGAAAGACCAAAACAATAAAGTTTGCTTATTGATCGACATGAGCATCCCCTGTGATCATAATATCTCAGCGAAGAGTTTGACAAGCTCAGAAAATATAAAGACTTACTCATTGAAATTGAGAAAATGTGGCATCTCAAGGCGGTTACAATACCAGTGATCGTAGGAGCACTAGAATGATCAAGAAGGGAACCGAAAATTATATGAGAATGATCCCTGGCTTACCATCCCTGCAAGAAGTGCAAAAGATTGTCTTAACTGGTACATCACACGTATTGAGAAGAGCATTGTCGATGTGAGAACTGTTGCTGCTCATGTATTTTAATTTAACTTTAAAAAAAAAAAAAAAAAATGAACGAACTACTGACTTTGGTTTAATGGCCTACCAATATACGCTATGAGTTTCTTTGCCCTAGGAGTCGGGAAGACACTCGGCAAGAAATGGAAGAAAATTTGAAAGAAGATAAAAAAAAGTAATAATAATAATAATAATAAGCAACTCTTACAAAATGTCTTCATGGTTACACAAATCCAGGCCAAAATGGTTGACTAACATTGACAGCAGCCATGATTTCAAGGGATGAAAAGCAACTCAGTGAGAGGGATAGAAGGAAGAGAAAAAAGAGGCAGAGAGAGTGAGCGAAACGAAGAAAAACATTTCCCACTACAGTAAGACGTCACTCCTTTTTCTGTTATCATACTGGGATCACTATCTAATCTAAACTGACATCTCAATGCCATTTCTTAGTCTTTTCTTTAAATATTTTCCTGGGATAGTGGAAAAGATGCTGTTCTTACTTTAAATGTTGATCTTATTTTTAAAAAAAGGTAATAAAGAAAATAAATTCTTCTATCACAAATTGGTTACCCTTTTTAGCTAATTCGGTCTGCTAAATCTATAATTAGTCTTTTGCCAATTTCATTAAGTCACTTCTTTATTAATTACATCATACCCAACCCCAGTATTGCTGAAATGTCCTCTTTCGGAAATGTTTGCATTGCATTTCCCAGAATAAATAATTTAGAAGCACCATCCTCGTGAAAGGCAACAGTTAATTTCATGTTAAAACATCCAATATAGGGAACACTAAAATGATAAAAAGGAAATAAAACAATGAAGAAATAAGAAAACAAAATTAATATAACCGTCACTTTCACCACTACTTTGGCAAAATGCATATGCTTCCATGATGAAGGTTATAACTCCGAAACATGTCCGGATATGTCACCGAGATTTGCCAAAAAAATAAACCCCAGTATCACTGATTAATATTGCTTTTTATACTTACCATATAATTGTTTCTGCTTACCGTTTTGATAATAATCCGTGTTACATATCAAAATTAATTCTACTTCTTTTCTAATTATCCTTTACACAAACTTCACAATTAGCAATAACGTTGTCTTGAATAAAATTCAATTTTGTAATATAATCATTCCGCTCCCCCAATAATTTTATTCCCTTACATATTAGCTGTCCTCAACAGGATGTTGCTAAACCCCGACCTATTTCAAAGATAATATTCTAAACCATTAACTGATTTAAGGTTCTCTATCGTCTGCCAGTCTCATTTCCTTACAAGTGTTCTTAAGATAAAAACTATCTAATCAGTTCCACTCCCGTAACTCCACAGTACTGAGATATCAGTTGTTTAATTTTCTGACGTCTGCTGTTATCCCTGCTAAGACAGACATTCTTTGCATTTATATTTATTGCATTAAGTCAATTTACAAACTGCGAATGAATTAAACATTTTCGATGTATGTGTGTGTATATATATATTTAGAGGAGTTAGATGTTGCTCGGCGTAAGACAGAGTGACAGGACCCGTGATTAATTTCCCCTTATATCTGTCTTTCTCCACCGGACGCTTACCCTACCCCTCAACATCTATCTTCTCTCTTGCTATATCCATTCATGATTTCCAACACAAAGTGGTATAATCTTCTACAATCTCGGATTGAGCCAATATTTCTGAGTAAGTTTTATTGGCGGTAAAGTTCTCGCCGACAGAAAGGTGTTCATGTCCTTAGGAGAGATTACTCCTCTTCGATGTATTAGTTTAATCCGTAGTAGGGCTTAACACCATTATCTGGATCTTGTGTTACATTCTTTCGGACTAGGTTTCTTATCTGGACCTTGCGTTACTCACTTTCGGACCAGGTTTCCATTCTAACGATAACTTTCTTCCTTTCTAACAATTCGGCTGGTTATTCTTTATATTTGAAGGTCATTAGTTAGAACATCTTTCCATACAGTAGCAACTCTTTTTCATGCTTTCTCTACAGTGATATATATATATATATATATATATATATATTAACAATTAAGGAACGGCCATAATAGGCCATTCACCCACTAGAAATAACAGCCAAAGCTTCTACCGCAAATAAAGATTAATTCCGTAAACAGGAGAAAATTAAAAAAACATTTACCCTGTAATTTCTTGTACGGTATACCGTTTCATCCGCTGTTTAATGGTAAACTAACCTGATTGAATTAAATCAAGCCAATCTTCCATAAGCCCTCGGATTCTTCAGCAAAAATAGCTCAAGTCGGAACAGATATTTACACGAGGCATACCCAATCTTGCCAAGTCAATATCTGACCTAAAATTTTCAAATCGTCGCACTCGCGCCAAATTTATCGGCAGCAAATAAATATCAGCCGTCGATTCCATTACGGAATTAACCAAAAAATTCATAATTAATCAATATAGGGTGGCAAGGAAAATTTTGTAGAATTTTATTGCCACCAGCGGCCCAGTGGGAAAAAATTAAATAGTCATAGACCATTTTTAAGTTCAACATAACAATTAAGGAACGGCCATAATAGGCCATTCACCCACTAGAAATAACAGCCAAGCTTCTACCGCAAATAAAGATTATTCCGTAAACAGGAGAAAATTAAAAAAATTTACCCTGTAATTTCCTGTACGGTATACCGTTTCATCCGCTGTTTAATGGTAAACTAACCTGATTAAATTAAATCAAGCCAATCTTCCATAAGCCCTCGGATTCTTCAGCAAGAAATAGCTCAAGTCGGAACAGATATTTACACGAGGCATACCCAATCTTGCCAAGTCAATATCTGACCTAAAATTTTCAAATCGTCGCACTCGCGCCAAATTTATCGGCAGCAAATAAATATCAGCCGTCGATTCCATTACGGAATTAACCAAAAATTCATAATTAATCAATATAGGGTGGCAAGGAAAATTTTGTAGAATTTTATTGCCACCAGCGGCCCAGTGGGAAAAAATTAAATAGTCATAGACCATTTTTAAGTTCAACATTAACAATTAAGGAACGGCCATAATAGGCCATTCACCCACTAGAAATAACAGCCAAAGCTTCTACCGCAAATAAAGATTAATTCCGTAAACAGGAGAAAATTAAAAAAACATTTACCCTGTAATTTCTTGTACGGTATACCGTTTCATCCGCTGTTTAATGGTAAACTAACCTGATTAAATTAAATCAAGCCAATCTTCCATAAGCCCTCGGATTCTTCAGCAAGAAATAGCTCAAGTCGGAACAGATATTTACACGAGGCATACCCAATCTTGCCAAGTCAATATCTGACCTAAAATTTTCAAATCGCCGCACTCGCGCCAAATTTATCGGCAGCAAATAAATATCAGCCGTCGATTCCATTACGGAATTAACCAAAAAATTCATAATTAATCAATATAGGGTGGCAAGGAAAATTTTGTAGAATTTTATTGCCACCAGCGGCCAGTGGGAAAAAATTAAATAGTCATAGACCATTTTTAAGTTCAACATTAACAATTAAGGAACGGCCATAATAGGCCATTCACCCACTAGAAATAACAGCCAAAGCTTCTAACCGCAAATAAAGATTAATTCCGTAAACAGGAGAAAATTAAAAAAACATTTACCCTGTAATTTCTTGTACGGTATACCGTTTCATCCGCTGTTTAATGGTAAACTAACCTGATTAAATTAAATCAAGCCAATCTTCCATAAGCCCTCGGATTCTTCAGCAAGAAATAGCTCAAGTCGGAACAGATATTTACACGAGGCATACCCAATCTTGCCAAGTCAATATCTGACCTAAAATTTTCAAATCGTCGCACTCGCGCCAAATTTATCGGCAGCAAATAAATATCAGCCGTCGATTCCATTACGGAATTAACCAAAAAATTCATAATTAATCAATATAGGGTGGCAAGGAAAATTTTGTAGAATTTTATTGCCACCAGCGGCCCAGTGGGAAAAAATTAAATAGTCATAGACCATTTTTAAGTTCAACATTAACAATTAAGGAACGGCCATAATAGGCCATTCACCCACTAGAAATAACAGCCAAAGCTTCTACCGCAAATAAAGATTAATTCCGTAAACAGGAGAAATTAAAAAAACATTTACCCTGTAATTTCTTGTACGGTATACCGTTTCATCCGCTGTTTAATGGTAAACTAACCTGATTAAATTAAATCAAGCCAATCTTCCATAAGCCCTCGGATTCTTCAGCAAGAAATAGCTCAAGTCGGAACAGATATTTACACGAGGCATACCCAATCTTGCCAAGTCATATCTGACCTAAAATTTTCAAATCGTCGCACTCGCGCCAATTTATCGGCAGCAATAAATATCAGCCGTCGATTCCATTACGGAATTAACCAAAAAATTCATAATTAATCAATATAGGGTGGCAAGGAAAATTTTGTAGAATTTTATTGGCTTGATTTAATTTAATCAGGTTAGTTTACCATTAAACAGCGGATGAAACGGTATACCGTACAAGAAATTACAGGGTAAATGTTTTTTTAATTTTCTCCTGTTTACGGAATTAATCTTTATTTGCGGTAGAAGCTTTGGCTGTTATTTCTAGTGGGTGAATGGCCTATTATGGCCGTTCCTTAATTGTTAATGTTGAACTTAAAAATGGTCTATGACTATTTAATTTTTTCCCACTGGGCCGCTGGTGGCAATAAAATTCTACAAAATTTTCCTTGCCACCCTATATTGATTAATTATATATATATATATATATATATATATTATATATATATATATAATATATATATATATATATATATATATTCCAGTGTTAAGATCTGATATTTAAGATGTTTACAATGTTTATGTTAGTTCGGGTAGTTCTTTTTGTAAAGTTTCTGATAAAACGTTTCTTTATATGAGTAAACGATTGATGATTATATAGCGGGCAATCATCTCTATATTATTTTATGCCAATAGAGTCTATCGTGTATAAGCTGTTGTTTCGAAGCATTCAGCTCCATAATAACATCCTCCCATGATATTTCACTGCATTATTTTTGCTTAAAAATAATTATCAAATAAATATGTAACCTCATAGTATGCATTATATCACTGATGACAGCTTTATTAATGACTATTTCCTTTTCGCTAAATTCTAGGATCTGAAGATCCTAGAATTTATAGAAGACTAGAATTCAATCATACCCGAACAGATTGTGATTTTAATTAATTTCGTTCTCTACGTACTTATGAATATGAATATATATAAATACAAAAATATATATATAACTAGAAACATATCATCATCATCATCATCATCATCAGTCGTCCTCAGACGAAAGCTATAGCAGCTTTCACACTCTGCTTCCAACTGTCTTTGACCTTCACTCGCAATCGGGACTTTGATTTCAAAATCAAATTTAAACCAGTATACTCTTTGAGTATTTCTGGAAAGAACTTCATTGCAACTCCTTTGCGCCTACTTCCTGATGGAAGCCAAAATAAAATCTTAGAGACTGGTTGGTCCACCGTTCTGTGGTAATTTCTACCAAAACGTAATGCACTCTATAGCTCTCAGTTGGTTGTAGGGTCTCTCTAGATGATGATAAAAATTCTTCTCAATAGCTTTACTCTTTTTACTCTTTACTCTTTTACTTGTTTCAGTCATTTGACTGCGGCCATGCTGGAGCACCGCCTTTAGTCGAGCAACTCGACCCCGGGACTTATTCTTTGTAAGCCCAGTACTTATTCTATCAGTCTCTTTTGCCGAACCGCTAAGTGACAGGGACGTAAACACACCAGCATCGGTTGTCAAGCAATGCTAGGGGGACAAACACAGACACACAAACCCACAAACACACACACTTATATATATATACATATATACGACAGGCTTCTTTCAGTTTCAGTCTACCAAATCCACTCACAATGCATTGGTCAGCCCGGGGCTATAGCAGAAGACACTTGCCCAAGATGCCACGCAGTGGGACTGAACCCGGAGCCATGTGGTTGGTTAGCAAGCTAGTTACCACACAGCCACTCCAGCGCCTAGTACATAATGTTCTCATTTTTATTTCTAGGTTTTGTAATATGGTTCAAGTTTCTGGAGTTACATAGAAGAATACATACTCGACATGCTCTGAAGAAACCAAGTGTCAGTTTGCTGTCCCTGATAGACTTTCATATTTTGTCTTGCTTATTTATAGCAGCCTATACCACTCCTTTAACACGTTAACATCATTATTTTCTTTCTGGAATATAAACGCTTAAATACTTTAATTGCTGTATCCGATTAATGATTTGACCAGATAAGTATTTTACTTGATAATCCTCATTAAATCCATCCGTTAAAATTTCTACTTTGCTAGCATTAAGATGTAAATCGACTAAATCTTCTGAATATACTACACAGTATAATAAATTTTCAGCTAACTGCAGTTATTCCCTAATCAATGCGATGCATGATTAGTTGTTCCTTAATCATACGAAAATCCTTTGGTCGTATCGCTGGATACTGTGTCCGTCTCCTAGGTTCTGTAGCAAATCCACAATCTCTATCACGCATTTTCTATGCTTCTTTCGGTGATCAGATGGATTTCTGTGTTCTCATAAATTATTTTAATTACACTTATTATTAAAGGTGGTATGACGTATGGTGCAAGGATTTAGAACATTCTTTCCCTATGTATGCACGGAACTAAAGCCGGGAGGAAAATCTTTGGAAAGACCATTTCAACGCCCTATTTGCAAAACCACTACAGTTACCTACACCAAATTTATCATTTCTCCAGTAGTAGAATAGCCGTTGCCAGTTTATGAAAGTCTTTACACTCTGGAAGAGCTGAATAGAGAAATGAAAGAATCTCTTTGAATTATGTCATACAGACCAAACAAACACACTGGTCAATGTGTGCCGTTTAAACTTAATCAGAAGTGTACCAAAGCTTACATGGTTTCACAACAATAGGCTATTCATTTAATAATTTAAACAGTATTGCATCAATACAATATAACAAAATGGTTCTAAATTGTATACGGCCATTAATAGATCCTTTATTAAGTTGGATTCAATTTGGTTTTCTAAAGACACGCTCCAATATATCAGACATTTAGCACTCAAGAGGATCATTGAGATTATGAAAGACAACAATTTACTATTAGCATTACTATCCATACATTTACATGTGTATACATACATGCATACATACATACATACATACATACATACATACATACATACATACATACATGTATGCATGCATGCATGCATACATACATACATACATACATACATACATACATATCTATACATATAAATTTGACATGGGCGATTCTTTCTTGTCTTGGGATTCACAGTCAAACTGCTGCGTCGAATTGCGCGAAAAATTACTCAGATGTGTAGAATGATCCAGTGGTGATATTGGGCTTTGTATTTTTTCATAGCTCCCATGGTTACCGAGATAATCTAGTATAATAATACCCTTGTGTTTATGGATAAGAAATGAAGGGGTGATAGATGAGTAAGGACGGAAGGGGTGAAGTCATACTTAGTAGTGGGATGATGAAAAAAATAAATCAAATAGCGTTTCAACTCTGTGTGAATATATGTGTGTGTATGTAAAAGGGGGTATATGAATGTGTGTGTATGTGTGTGTGCGCGCGCGCTGTGGAAGTGTGATGGTTTATATTTGTTCGCTTAATATTTGGGTTTATTTTTTGATTTGGTTGAATCTTGTTTTCTTTGTTTTGTTGTGGCTCAGTTATTTTTAGCGTTCTTAACGTAAGCGTGCCCAAACTAGTCGAATGCTTACACAGATCAGGTTTTACAGCCACATCATCCAACCGACCGGGTGAAACCGGCTTAGCTGCTAGTATATATATATATATTATATATATATATATTATATATATATATATATAAGGAAAAATAAGAGAACAGAGATAAATCAATTAATAATTATTAATATTTATTTAGTAATTACAAAATTAGACATAATCTCTGATTTATCTTTATTTTCTTATTTTTCTTAAATAAATATAAACCTCGCTTTATCTAATTAACTTATTTTTGAATATTAAATATAATATTCAAAATAAATAATAGGTAATTAACTAGCAAATTTATTGGATTTTATTATCCCTTAATGCGGTATCTAACATTTAATTGAATTTATATATATATATGTTTGTGTGTGTATGTATATATATATGTATATATATCTATATCTATCTATCTATCTATCTATCTATCTATCTATCTATCTATCTATCTATCTATCTATCTATCTATCTATCTATCTATCTATCTATCTATCTATCTATCTATGGACAACTTCCAGAGATCCCTGGCCTGGCAGTGCTACCGAGAAGCGCTACCCGTTCGGGATAAGCTCTACAGACACGGCTCGAGAAACACGGGGCCGACCTGCCCGAGATGCGGTCAGAGCGACGAAACCGTTCTGCACGCACTCGTTCAGTGTCCAACAATTTCCGACCTGTGGGCTTATGTCGAACAACTGCTGTCACGTGTGGGACGAGTCGGTTTATCAGCTGAGTCTATCGTCAATATTGTCACGCCTCCTTCCTTCAAACGGGAAGGAAGAGCTATTTTCATCATCCTTGTGGCTATGGCGAAAGAATGTATCTGGTGGACGCGTCTGAAAGGATTGGAGACAAACACTTTCCTCTCTGGTCAATCTCTCATCAACTTCTTCAAGTACCACTTGAAAAGGAAAGTGAGAGTAGAGAGGCAAGTTTTGTCTAGCGAATGTTTTAAAAAAAGATGGGTGAATGTAGCAAGAATGGCACGTATGAATGACGAAGCCACCTTGAGCATAGTCCTATGAACCCAGAAATCGAAAACAGAGAGTTGCTTATTTGCAAAAAAAAAAAAAAAAAAAAAAAAATATAAAATGTGACTTCATTGACCGAGGTTACCGTGGTCTTTTCCGTAGGCTTTTCTTTCCACGGGTAAACCTCACCTGTCCTCCCCTTTACACTTCATATTGACATTTCTGTGATAACGATCCCTATTGATCAATTTTTTTTTCCTCTCCCCTTTTTTTTTTTTTTTTTTTTTGTTTCTTTAACCCCCCCCCCCTTTTTTTTGTCCTCTTTCTCTCCTTTTACGATCCCTTTTGATCGAAACTCCCCTTTCCTTTTTTTTTTTTTTTTTTTTTTTTTTAAACCTTCAAAAGAAAAGCTCTACCTTGTAATTTGTTCTATCTGTGTGCAGCCCTGTGTGGCTAATAAAGAAACATATCTATATATATATATATTATATATATATATATATATATATATACAGAAAAGTATAAGGTAACCCTTATAAAATTGTTTAAGATAAAATTATCTGAACAACATAAACAGACACATATGCATGCATATACACATGCATGATTGCATATAACGTTGGCACTTTTGCCCTAACACATTTTATTGATTTGATTGTTGAAAATATGCATAGTCCTATTTTTTTTAGATGAAAGCCTGATTACATAACAAACAGTTAGATATGTGTTACGTTTTGTCTACAACTACATAATAGCATTTTGTCCATCTTGCCTCATCCACATATTCATTTTATAACTATTGGTCATAGCAGAAGTTATCACACCCAATTCTTTAACCGCAACTGAATATATGAATAGAACTACAGAAATATAAAATTGTATCAACTGCATAACAGGCACCAAACAAACACCGGACTATAGATTGATCTTCGTTCAAATCGAAATGAGAAATCTTACGTCGCACTCACCGAAATGGCGTTCAGGTTTAAGAGAGACCAAGTATACTAATATATATATATATATATATAATATATTATATATATATATATATATCTATATATATATAATATATATATATATAATATATATATATATATATATATATATATTATATATATATATATATATATATATATATATATATATATATATATATATATATATATATATATATATATATATATGTATATATGTATAGGTGCAGCAGTGGCTGTGTGGTAAGTAGCTTGCTAACCAACCACATGGTTCCGGGTTCAGTCCCACTGCGTGGCATCTTGGGCAAGTGTCTTCTGCTATAGCCCCGGGCCGACCAATGCTTTGTGAGTGGATTTGGTAGACGGAAACTGAAAGAAGCGTGTCGTATATATGTATATGTATATATATGTATGTGTGTGTGTGTTTGTCCCCCTAGCATTGCTTGACAACCGATGCTGGTGTGTTTAACGTCCCCGTCACTTAGCGGTTCGGCAAAAGAGACCGATAGAATAAATACTGGGCTTACAAAGAATAAGCCCCGGGGTCGATTTGCTCGACTGAAGGCGGTGCTCCAGTATGGCCGCAGTCAAATGACTGAAACAAGTAAAAGAGTAAAAGAGTATACTCTCGAATTATTTTTGAAAGTTTGTTCTTGATAATACAAGTTATTTCACCTAATATGAGCTCTGTAGTCAAATCAATACTATTCAGCATAAAATTTCTGAAAACAAGTAATGTTAAATCTCCTGTCTTAAACGTTTGAATAGTTTGCAGTATGTAGATCCCTTACGTTCTGAATTTAAACAACCCGCAAACTTTAAATACTTCATGAAATTTATACTAGTCTCGTACTGAGCCTAAATTATGCAACTGTATTGTTTTGAGGCTGTATTTGTGGAGGCGTAATGGGTTAGGGCAGTGGACTCGCGGCCGGAGGATCGCGGTTTCGATTCCCAGACCGAGCGTTGTGTGTGTTTATTGAGCGAAAACACCTAAAGCTCCATGAGGCACCGGCAGAGAGAGGAGGTGGCGACCCCTGCTGTACTCTTTTCCCACAACTTTCTCTTACTCTTTCTTCCTGCTTCTTGAGTAATGCTGCGATGGACTGGCGCTCCGTCCAGCTGGGGGGAACACATATGCCATAGAAACCGGGAAACCGGGCCCATGAACCTGGTTAGGCTTGAAAGGGACGCATATAGAAAAAAGATTTTAAAACTTTACTCTTGTGTTTTCCATTATCATCGACATTATATCATTATCACTTTTACAACGATCATCATAATGACGGTCATTGTGTTCTTGTTCTCAATCGTTGTCTCATTTATTACGTCCGTAACTGAGGTTGCCTACTTCTTACTAGTTGTTATTTGTAAATTAATCTATTCGTTGATGTATAGAACCTACCTTTTTAATTTATTTGTATATGTGTATATTACACATGTACCTATACCTGTCTTATGTTGGGAAGAGTTACCTCTATCTATTTCATCCATACTATTAATATATTCTTACTATATTCGCATATGCATATCACACAATGCATTTGTAACACAATGTGGATCACAAGTTTTGCGTCAAGTTGTGCCAACATTTTAAGTCAGTTAATTTGTCATTTAGTGAAATAAGCAGAATGTATTTTATATTTTAAGACGGTGATTAAAAAATGAAATCTATAAATTGTATGTAAAGAAATTATGATGATATGTATGATCTGTTGGATTTAGCTTCTAATAGCATTGAAATTAGTTGAAACTTATCTACACACTGTCTAGGAGATTATTTATCCAATTAGAAAAGCAACATTTAATATGAATACAAAAAAATTGTTTATAAACTTTCTTCATTTGTAAATCAAATCAGCTTTGTGAAAAAGAATTATTAATTGTCAGTTGGAGAAGGTAGGAATAGAAATTTTTATTTGAAATATTATCGCTTACTAACGATACTTATGTTCTTTTTTAAGTGTGTAGATACATTCGAGGGAGAAACACATACATTGAGCAGATTTTAACAGTTGAGGTAATATGTAGAAAACACGAATTATTAGAAACAGCGAATTGTGGAGCATATACCATGACAACAGAGATTTTTCAGTAAAACATAGTTATAGCTTTCTCTCTAACACGACTTAATCCGAGAAGTAAAGGGCTAATGGTCAGTCAAAAAATCCATCCATTAGTTGTATAATATTATATATATAAACGGTTCACTATATAGACAGACGTCAATAAAACTCGCGAATATTTCAAGTATTCATTAAAGTTATTATTTCCATTGAAGTGATATATTTGTTCTCGCATACGTGTAGAAATTATTTCAAACATATATCAAATGAAGAGAATATCAAATGAAAATGTATTTGTAATATTAATTCTAGATGTAGGTAATCTTTTAAAACATATACGTCGTTCAAAATGAATGAACAAAAATAATTCTTAAAAGCCTCGATTTCCAGTAAAAGATATTGCGTAAGAAAATTTTATAGACTACTAAATATAAATAAAAAAAGACGTGTTTAAGGTTGATAGGCCATTGCTGCGGAGGTTTGCAGCTTTAAGTGTTGTAAACTCTTTGTTGAAATTGAGATTTGACTATTCAAGTGAAAAAGAGAACAAGTTCACTTCAAAATCACTAACTCGGTTTTTTTCTTTTTAAAAATTTACTTTGCTTCTCAACCTCTCTCGTGTTACCTATTCCTATTCCTTCTTGATAATGCACGAAGACTACAATGCTATGCGCTCCCCCATCAATTGCAGCCAGTTGCTCCGACAAACATGATGGAAACCGCTGGTGATTTTCACACGGCATTTCCCAGTAAAATTTTGTCACATTTTCCAAATAATAAAAATGGCTGCAACATATACTCCTCGTGGTAACCTTGTACTCAGATGTTTCATATATATATATATATATATACATACAGCAAATGGAAAACAATGGATGGAATAAACGAGAATTTATGATAAATCATAATTGTTTCGACATATTTTAATGAGTTGTATTTATTTATCCACCCAAGAGGAATCGATGCTAGATGTGTCGAAACAATTGTCGTGAATTCTCGAATATCCTATCTTCTGTTTTTCAGTTGCTATATATACCTAATTATCACTTTGAAAGTGTCTGTGCTTTACCAGTAAGCTACCAGGTATAAACCATTCGTTTTATTATATATATATGGATAGATAGATATGCATATATATATGGGGGTTGTGTTTAATTAAATATATACGTGTATATATGATATGTATATGTTATATATATATATATATATATATATATATATATATATATATATATATGTTTATAATTATCCTTTCTGAGTTCCACTCTATTGACCCGCAGTTACCACAGTGCGGATTGTGACACAGACCACTCACTAATTAGAAGCAGGGTGAGGATTCTCCAAAAAAGTCCATCGCTCCAAGAAAGTGGGCCGACCACAGCATCAACACCGCCAGAACCTCGAACCTTACACTGCGAAAATGTTTTGCTGCTTCTATCAAGGTTGCCCTCAGTAGCTGCCCAACCTCCTCTGCTGAAAGTAGGTGGGACTATATCAGGGAAGCCTTGTATACGACATCATTGGATACTTTCGGGCATGAGAGAAAGGCAAAAACCAGATTGGTTCAATGCGGGCTCTCAGAGCTGGAGCCAGTTATCGAAGCAAAGCGTGCAGCTCTGTTGCAATACAAAGTGACTCTTCTACAAGTCACTCGAAGAACTCAGAAAGGCACGAAATAAAACCCAACTGACAGCCAGATGCTGTGCAAATAGGTATTGGCAGGAAATCTGTCAGAGATCCAGTCAGCTGCTGACAGGGCGACACCCGTGGGATGTATGCTGGTTTGAAGAAGGCCCTCGGTCCATCCGCAACCAAGTCAGCCCCTCTGAAATCAACTACTGGAGATCTCATCAGGGATGAAGGCAAGCAAATGGTAGATGGGTGGAGCACTACCAGATCTCTACTCACGGGAGACCACAGTGGCTGAGGCTGCAGTCGAGAGTGTCAAGATCTTGCCAGTCATGTGCGAACTTGACAGTCCGCCATCTATAGCAAGCTCACCAAGGCTGTTGACTCCCTAGCAAGAAATAAGGCTCCGGGAAAAGACGGCATCCCTCAGAGATCATCAAGGCCGGGCAAAAACACCATCCTGCTTCGGCACCTTCATGAGCTTCTGTGTCAGTGCTGGGAAGAGGGTACGTCCCTCAGGATATGCGGGATGCCAACATCATTACGCTCTACAAAAACAAAGGTGACCGTGGTGTTTGTAACAATTACCGTGGTATTCCCTTCTAAGCACTGTTGGAAGACCTTTGCCCGCGTTATCCTGGCCAGGCTACAACTACTTGCTTCTCGAATCTATCCGGAATCGCAGTGTGGCTTAGAAGAAGCAGATCAACTATCGATATGATATTCTCCATACGCCACCTTCAGGAGAAGTCCAGAGCAGAAATTGCCATTATATATGGCCTTCATTGATCTAACAAGGCTTTTGACTCGGTAAGCAGAACAGGCCTCTTCCTCCTGCTCCAAAAATCGGATGTCCACCAAAGCTGCTGAGGATCATCAAGTCTTTCCATGATGACATGCAAGGCACCCATACAGCACACGGTTCAACATCAGCCGCCTTCCAAATAAAAACGGGGTAAAGCAAGGCTGTGTCCTCGCTCCTACATTGTTTGGCATCTTCTTCTCACTCTTGCTGTCACATGCCTTTCAGACTCAGACATCAGATGATGGAGTGTTTCTGCACAGTAGAAGTGACGGGAAACTGTTCAATCTCTCGCGCCTGCGTGCCAAGACCAAAATCAGAAACGTCCTGATCAAGGAGATGTTATTTGCTGATGATGCCGCTCTGGTAACACACACAGAAGAAGCCCTCCAAAGGCTCATTAACTGTTTTGAGCAAGCATGTAACGACTTTGGCTTAGCTATCAGCCTTAAGAGAAGACACATCATGGGCCAGGCTACATCGGACATCCCAAACACATATTGGAGACCACAGATTACAAGAGGTGAGAAGTTTCCTATCTGGGCTCTACCCGTCACCTACAACCTATCCCTTGACGCTGAGCTCAATATACGCATTGGCAAGGCAGCTGCTGCGATGGCCCAACTCTCTCCAACGGGCTTGGGACAACAATAAGCTGACCAAGACCACAAAAATGAAGATCTACCAGGCATGTGTACTCAGCACTCTCTGTATGGAAGCGAGACCTGGACGCTATAACACACGCCAAGAGCGTCGCCTAAACATCTTTCACCTGCTGCCTCCGAAAATCCTCCACATCAAATGGTAGAATCATATCCCAAACAAAGATGTCCTCAGGCAAGCAGGAATACCAAGCATGTTTGCACTCTCACACAAAGACGTATGAGATGGCTTGGGCATGTTAGCCGTATGAAGATGGCAGAATCCCCAAGGACATACTCTACGGAGAGCTTGCTAGGGGTACTAGGTCTGTGGTTAGACCGATCTTACGTTACAAGGATTTTTGCAAAAGGGATATGAAGGCCTGCAACATCAACATTAGCGGTTGGGAGGCATTCGCCGGCAACCGTGGAGAATGGCGACGTACAGTAAAAAGAGGGTATACAGAGGAGTGACAGAAAGAGAGAGGATAAATGGAAAGAAAGGAAGGGACATAAACAAGAGACCATGTCACTACAACCAGCCAGGAACAGTCTTCGCTACATTTGCAGTACCTGCCAGAGGGAGTGTTTGTCCAGGATAGGACTACACAGCCACAGCAGAAATGTAACAGGAAATAAAATATAACAGCCGGACTAGACCTAAAAAAAAAAAAAATGCGCACTCCATTGTCTCCCGAGACAGAAAGGATGCCAATACAATATACAATATATATATATATATAATATATATATATATATATATATATATATATATATATATATAATATATATATACTATATACATACATAGATTATGTGTGTGTGAGTGTATATACACACACACTCACATAAATTTTAGTTTTTTAGAGAGGAAGTGACTAATAAATACATTTTGCAACATACGTAGATTTAATTTTAACAAATTTTCTTTTGTCTCGTGACTCGAGTGTCACGTCACTGTTTTCTCCAGGCGACATAGAATTTCTCTCATTTCTTTCTCATTTTATACACCATAAAGTTTGTAGGTTTTTTTTCGGTTCTCCTTCTATTACCTTTACATTTGATTTTGATTAGACTTCAGGGATCGTTTTCTGCGAGTGTCTTTATGCCGTAGGTTTCTAATGATATTTTTAGGGCACTGACTATACTTTTCGTCAGATCCTTTGTCTAATATAGTGTTTGTATCATATATTCATTCGACCTTGTTGCTATTGTGATCTACGTCGATTTATTGTTTTGATGTCTTTTGATTTTGCTACAGGAAAGTGCTTGGTCTGTTTCTGATACCCTGTTATTTTCCTTTTTTCTTTTAGCTCTGATTTATTTGTTTTGGATTGTTGTTATCTTTCTTAAAATACGCACCAGGAATTTTTACTTAACCTATGATTTGTTTGTTGGTATTTTTATATTCTGCTTATCACATAACAATCCTGTTCAACGTTGTTGTCTAGAAGGTTTTCCTTATAGGGTAAATTTTCTTGCTAAGCATCTTTGCTCATGTGATTGGCCACATTGTCAGCGTCATTGTCAGTGAGAACAGGTCTTTCGACGTACATCAGTAAAATTTTATGCTTTTAAATGAAAGGAGATTTCGGTCTTGTCGATGAAGAAGAATTTTTAGACCTGTACACACACACACACACACACACACAAACGCACACACACACACACATACACACACACACACACACACACGCACACACTCACAAAAATATGTATACACGTAAATGGTGAATAACCAAAATAAGCGCTCAGCACCGCATTCGGTTTCCTTGTATGTCTCCAGTGTCCTGTGTTTTTCCCAACTTTGTCCCTCCATCAATTCCAAATTTTATTTTGGAATTTATGGCAGCAACTGTCATAGAAGACACATATTATCGTTGAATGCTCGAAAGGGTCGTTCTTTGTGTTTCCTTGTCCTCTTTTTCATGATTTCCTCTCGTTGTTTACGTATTTAACTCGTTTGTCTTTGTATTTCATGTTGTTTACACAGTCGGTGACGTTCTATACCCATATATATATATACATATATATACACATATACATGTATATATATTAACTATATTATTACTTAATTGAACGCCAAGCACCCATTTCCAAGTAAATTTATACATATATATCTATAATTCATATATATATAGTAACTATATCTCTCTGTGTATCTATATATGTGTATGTGTGCGTGTGTTTAGGTTATAATATATAATGCTTGGTTAGATCTCTGTTCCCGCAATTATATAACAATATCTGAATGAATGTGTTTACACAGGGCTAATATTTAATTCTAATTTGCCAACCATATTGCTTGCAAGATGTTTTAAAAGCTTAGTAACTGTTACTCCACTATCTTTGGTACATCATCATAGCAATCGTTTTTGCAAGTAAAATTATTCATGGTTTTTTTATCAAATGTGCTGCGTCTCATAGGGAAAGCTTTAGTATGCAGAAACATAAACAAACAGAAATAATATGAATGAGAACTTCTACATTCGTACGGCATAATCTACATATTTTATTACGGCGACGAAGTTTGAAGTCATCGTTATCTCTCATGATGATGAACTATATACTATAGCTACTTGAAAATGTTCTTCGATTGCAAAAGCCTTCTATTTGAAGTACGATGGACCTGGTACTCTCAGTCATGCGGGATATACCAATACATAACATTTTTGCCGGTATGAGGAGTATGTCCCTTAAGGATGAGTCCAGCTTTTGATGAGTCATATGAAAGCACTATACAATGAGAGCTTCTACTAGGGAGTTATTATACGTTTGTGTTTACATGTGATTGCATGTATGTATATATGAATATATGTATGTAAAAGCATATATATATATACATATATATATATATGTATGTAAAAGCATATATATATACATATATATATATATATATATATGTATATACATACGTATATATATATAATGACATAATGCATACACACACATTAGACACACATATACTTGTATATGTTTATATTTTTACATGTATCTATATCCAGTTCTATCTATCTACCTATCTATCTATCTATCTATCTATCTATTTATCTCTCTCTCTCTCTCTCTCCTATATATATATATTATATATATAATATATATATAGATATAGATATATATATATATACTTATAAATAACGCGTAATTTCAAATATGCATACGTACTTGCATTTAGCATACGTATCAGCTCATATAATCAGAAGATGATATTATTTAAAAATACATTTATTTGAGTTTGTATAGCCACTCTGCTTGTGTGTGCAGGTTTAAGCTCGTGTGTTTTTATGAGGGAGAGTTAATGAATATAATATATAAAAGCCTATATATATATATATATATGTGTGTGTGTGTGTGTGTGTGTGTGTGTGTGAATATGCGCACTTGTGCTCACCTCACCATATTAGTGTGTGTGCATGCATGCGCGCGTGTGAATAAGCTAAATTGCTTAATTTATATATGTTGCGCATTGTTTGTAGAAGGAATAGTTGAATTGATGAGGGTGTTCGTGCAGGTGTGTGTTGAATGAGAAATTAACGGCGACAGTGACGTTAAATACCTGTCGTCTCCCAAAACAGAGCATTGGAGGATACATGGGCGGAGATGATAAGACGTTTGTAGCCAGATACTTCTTAGTTGCAACTGG